>NC_041396.2:216696677-216996677 GCF_900747795.2 Erpetoichthys calabaricus | reverse complement strand
GATACCATCTGAGACCGAAGTTTTCTGGCTAGATCCAGTCTTCTTCCCGGATTTCTTCCCCATCATGGTCTGCTGTATATTACTGCTCACGATTGCAGCGCTTTCTGTCGTGGGTGGTGTTTTTACCTTCGTGTAATGAAGCGGGACCTTCTTGGGGTCGTCTGCATACACAATATTTAAATAAATTACAGGTCCCCTGCCAACAGACGGCCAGAGAATCCTGCCGGCTATGCCAGTGTCGCAGATAAGCCCTTTATCCACCTCTTGGACCCACAGGTACCACTCCAAACACCGGATAAAAGTGTAATTATTATTTATTAAATAATAATACTGTGCACCAAGCACTCTACACACCACACTATTCATAAACAATAAACTCTCTAAACAATACTCTTTCCTCCTCACCCAGACACTTTGCCACCCTACCTCCCAGCTCAGCTCAATGTACTGGGCTTCCCAGAGTCCTTATATACACCCTGACCCAGAGGTGTTCCTGCCCAATCAGTCCACAGTTCCTTATTCCTTCCGGGTCAGGGTAAACAGTCCTTTTCTTCAACCCGGGAGCACATCGTATCTTCCTGTCATGTGACCATGACGTACTCCCGGGTTATAGGGCACATAAGAGCCTCCGAGTCCTCCTACAGCGACTCCTGGTGGCCCCCAAGGTATCCAGCAGGGCTGCATATAAAAACTACATAGTCCCTGAGTCCCTGCTGGAACTCGGGGCACGTCCACGCTGTCCGGAGAGCTCCTCCTGGCGGCCTGGGGGTGATGGCTGGAGTAAGAAGCCGGCAATCCACCACACTGTCCAGTCCAAACAATTTTGTAATGATTCAACTTACTCATCAGTCCATGAATGTATAGATTTTCTTACTGGTAGTATTTAATGGTCCTTGTTTGTCAAGAGAAGAAGATTAAGTTTGTCCGTTTCGTTACTCTGTGATCTGTCACTAGATAAACCTAGACCAGGAAGAAACGCTTGAAAAGTGCAGCTTGTGAACCACATGAGAGATCCTGCTTGCTTCCACCTTCTTCGCTGAAGACCGAGGGTTCATAAGTAGTAAATCCATAAGTGCATAAGTAATGCTCATATTGTTAAAAAAAGCAAAACTTACTTGCAAAAACAACAGACGCATAAGTAGTGACCAAACAACTGTGGCTGCCCTGATTACCTCCATTGGTTTACCTTAAGAGAGTAAAACATATATTTTGTATCATCTATTCATTCACATATTACTCACAGGCATCTTAAATACCATTGGCTATACCAATGGAACATATGACCCAGAATGAGTATCACGGTCAACAACAAAATGCACAAGGTTACAGGGCACCTCAAAATGATGCCACAACAAAATGATAAAAAAAACTCTAACAATAATGGAAATAAAAAGATGATTTGTTTCAAACCTATTTTTGTAAAACTTGATTTGTTTGTATGGAATTTTATTTGATTTTAATAAAATCAATAAAATTGAAAAAATTTATTAATTAATTAAAATAAAAAGATCCTACACAAAATATGTCTCTATTTATAGGTGGGCAATGTGGCATACTGGTTAAGACTTTGGACTTCAGATCCTGAGGTTGTGGGTTCAACTCCTGCTACTGACACTGTGTTACCATGAGCAGGTCCCTTCTCCTGCCTGTGCTCCAATTGGACAAACAAAAGAAATATAACCAACTGCACATCTCATGTTCTAGATCATCTTGGATAAAGGCAACAGACAAATAAATAAATATCTATAAATTAAAGACTGAGATTCACATCATCTACCAATAATCTGGAGATTCTGCTATTTTTTTTAAGCAGATTTTATTTCAGCTTATGAGAAAATTTGCAGAGTTTTTAAAAACAACCTTAAAGCATAAAAGAGGACTTGGTAAGTCATTTGGGATGGGATGGCTTCATTCTCCTTTTGACGTATTCAAGTGAAGCCAGTTCAAATATGGTTTGTTAAAAGTGGCTCTTCTGCAATGGAGCTGGCATAAAGCCCTCCATGATGACCTGAAATAGAGAAGAGCCCCATCTGGGAAAAGACTTTTTAAATTAGAGAACAAGACACTTACAAAGACTTTTACCAGCGAGAGATATGAGACATACATGTTGCTGGAGCTGGTCCAGCATTACTTTCATATAAAATAGGTGCTTTTTGTAAATTAGAAACTTTCTGAATTTGTTGGTCTATGATTGCTTTCTGCTGAATGGAAGGGATTTTTAAGATACTTTATCTAAGCACAGGATTTTTCCTACAACAATTCGAATAGAGATAGTTATGTGCAAATAACCCTAACCCTAACTAGCAAGTATGCGATTTTTGCACTGTTTTTTTACTTTACTGATTTCTTCTTTAGTGATTTGGCTCTGGCAATTTGGTTTAAACAGATTCTTATGTACTGTCTTCTCCCTGGTGCAGTTGCTGGAGCATGTATGGAAGTATGATAACTCAGTCAACATGTGTTTAGTACATAAAAGCATTTTGTAGATAAAAACATAAGACCATGTCCCTCAGCATGTGTTGTGTAATATGGTCACTCTTGCATTTTATTCATTCCATATAAGAATGCAGTGAGAGCTGTTCCCAAATACTTGACAGTACATCAAGTTTGTTCACCTTGGGTGGTGAACTCTGTCAAGGATGTGTCTCGTCACCACTCCTGTTTTGTGTATTTCATGGACAGGATGTCAAGGTACACTGCTAATGAACTGTAAAAACTATTTAAAAAACTACTGTAGAGAAAAGCCAAGCAGAATGACACCTTTTATTGGCTAACTAGAAAGATTACAATATGCAAGCTTTCGAGGCAACTCAGGCCCCTTCTTCAGGCCTGAAGAAGGGGCCTGAGTTGCCTCGAAAGCTTGCATATTGTAATCTTTCTAGTTAGCCAATAAAAGGTGTCATTTTGCTTGGCTTTTCTCTACATTCATAATGGCTAACACGGTACAACACCCTAGTACTAAAAAGCTACTGGAACAATATGTACAAGGTGTAACTGACGCCATGGATGAAATCACCGAGCCAACTGCACTTGAACTGGCTGCATGCAAGCACACAGAGGAAAACGCTGGCGCTGGCAGGCTAGTGCAGCAGCTCAATCTCAGGGACAGTGAGGCTGCAGTGCTGCAGGATGTCACGCTTGGATCACAGAATTGCACAGAAACACAGGAAAGTGTAGAGACAGGAGCTTTATTCAAACACTTCAAACAAACATGTCTCTTTCAGAAATAAAACGAGCTCAGTATGCAGTTAGTTCTAGATTAAAGAATAGACAAACATCATAGGGGAGCACAACCCCCAAAAGGAGCAGAGAATGTCTGGGGGAGGAGAGAGAAACAAAGCAATCAACCAAAAAGGACAGGCGCTGTTCATGCTTTTAAGTAAGCGTAGCGTGATGTGAGAAGCCGCAAGTAAGCCCAGCAAGTAAGGGAGCAATGTGAAGGTAATCTATCAGCGTTTTTTAAGAGGGGTTTTTTGAGGAGCGTCTGTGTCTTCTAGGGGTGCATTCAGCAACAAATGAAATAAGAAAACAACGATACCACCCCTGTTCGCCTTACGCCAATTAAACATTAAATACAACAAAGCACAAACAAAACACATACAGTAAATTATGAAAAAGTTCATGAAAAGCAGCAATGTTTGAAATGATGAAATATAATGATGAAAATAGATAGATCCGCACGTTGAATGGGAATGTACAGATAGTCCTACCGATAGTTCCTGAAATGGTGAAGACGGGTGGACGGGTTCAGAAGCGCTCCTTTCTTTGCAGCATGGCCATGAATCCACTTACAGTCCTCATGTACACAGGCAGACGGCAGACAATCCAGATGCACGAATCGATCCAGGACAAAATGAATAAGTACAGGTAACCCAACAGATGGCAGACAGACAGGAACTTGAAACACAAATTACAAAAACAATTTTTTTTTGCTTTTGGTCACGGTCCCCTTTTTACAAGCCGCACTGACATCCTTTGGCCTCAACAGCCCCAGCACCCTCAGCAGAAGACCAATCAGATCCACTGCAGGGACTGCAGGGAGTTGCAGTTTCAAAGTCTATTGGCTACTTTCACCATCCCAAGTTGTGGTTTTCTCTACAGTTGCTTCCTGTTCTCTCTACAGTACAGTATTGCCGCAAAAAAAGCCATAACAATTGTGGAGGATATTTGCGGTTTCCGCTAACAATTATTAGTTAGGTTCTAAGGAAAAATCCGCGAATGACTGAGGCTGAGAACTCTGAACCGTGACTTTGCGGGGGTCTACTGTATATATGGTAAGTCAATGCTACTGTAGTCCAAAGTTAACATTCAGCACTGAAATAAGTAAAACTTTTCTAAACAACCCTTTGCAGAACTGTAATATTTGTGGATCAATCCTGTCTTCTACAATATAGGCCCTGAAAAAGAAATCAGAAAAATCTGGCCCAAATATTTTACTTTCTATCAACAAATAAAGAATGGCACAATGGCTCTGTTTCTTGATGATGTGGGCTGCTGCTTAGCACAAATGCAGGAGTGATATTCCTTTTGATTAAAAAGCAATAAGTTATTTCATTATGTGAAGCAATAATTTGGAAATTGTAGCCGTCTGTCATATAACTACTGTTGTATGGATGTTGTTGCTTTTAATTTTCCTAAAAATGATGGACTTATTTTTTGTACCAACTAACCTTATTAAACGGCTTAAAGCATCTAACACGATCTGCCTTGACTTCAGTCTTTGCATCAGTGAAAGGTGAAAATTATATGAAGGTGCTTAGATTTTTTTATATTCACTGCATGTAAAGTTTAAATTTACTTTCTAAGAATTTTTTCTTTGTTTATTTATGGGGTGTTTGTTTATGAGATCCAGACCAACTGTTTAGCAGTATGATTTTTGTGAGAAAAATGTTTAACATCTGTCGGGTTTTTCATTCCATTTCATTCTGCTAGAGTCAAAAGACAATATAGTCCAACAACTGTGCAGAAAACAAAACACAACAATGAGAAACCTGCTTTTTCTCATTATTCTAGAAGTGAATTGATTCATACATATATTATTTATAAGAGGGTATCTCTAGTGGTAGGTGGTCACGTACTGAATTATGAATTGCACACTATTCTCCTCGTGTACTAGGAGCAGTTTTGCCTTACATAGTAAATTTGAACTGTCTGTGTTATGGCAGTGCAGGGCTGAGGGGTTCTCCAGTGGCTTATTGGCTTCATCATATTGTCTGCTGCAAATGGTATTTAGAGATACATTGGGGGGCTTATTAGGAAGGATCATAGAGTAACTGCTGGCACACGAGGATGGAAGCTGCCTCTGCATATGTCTCTCTCAGCTGGTTTCATTTAATACTCACCAGCAAATTTAAACTGTGATTATAACAATTATTGTTTTGTTCCTCTGTGACAAATAAATCCATTTATGGGGTAATTACAAAGCCATTTTTTACATCAAACTTTGTATGAGTCAAAAACAAACTTATGAGTAATGTAGTGGAAATGGAGACCTTGAGAATTGTAGAAAAACATTTAGACAGCATATTAGAACATCTCATTTATCAGTTATCTGTTCAATACTGTTAGACTAGAAGGACAAGACTGACTTGCAAGACTGATATTTCAGTTTATACGCAGACAGCATGGTGATGCCGTGGCTAATGCTATAGCGTCACTAATCTAGTGTCCTGGCTCCTGCCTTGCACTAAATGCTGGTTGGATAAGCTCCAGCCTCCCACAACCCTAAACTGGATTAAGTAGATTTGAGAATGTAGGCAGTGAGGTGTAGTGGTTAAGGATTTGGACTTCAAACCCTGGGGTTGTGGGTTCAAATCCTGCTACTGATGCTGTGTGACCACGAGCAAGACACTTGACCTGCCTGTGCTCCAATTGGAAAACCAAAAGAAATGTAAACAATTCTATATCTCAGATGTTGTAAGTCATCTTGGATAAAGTCAACAGACAAACAAATAAATATTTGCAAATTAAAGACTGAGATTCACATCATTTACAAATAAGCTGGAGACTTCGCTATTTTTTTTTCCAAAGCAGACTTAATTTCAGGCTTATGAGAAAATTTGCAGAGTTTTTAAAAACAACCTTAAAGCATAAAAGAGGGCTTGGTAAGTCTTTTGGAATGGGATGGTTTCACTCTTCTTTTGACATAATCAAGTTAAGCCAATTCAAATAAATAAATCTAATTGCATTATTTATACAGCTCTGTTTACATATGTTTCAAAATAATTCTTCCCTATCCTTTTTTTTAATAATAACTGGCATATTCATACACTCCCTAACAAACTCACACTAGGCTGATATTAGTTTTATGGGCAACTTGACAAGTACTTCTTTGGTACTGTGCAGATGCACCAAACTAATTTCTACATGTAAATCATACTGATAGATAGATAGATAGATAGATAGATAGATAGATAGATAGATAGATAGATAGATAGATAGATAGATAGATAGATAGATAGATAGATAGATAGATTCAAACAATTGAAATCACTCTGAAATCTATAGTCTGTGTTTTTTTGTCCATTTTCACCTTTTCTTTTTACTGTTGCAGATGACACTGGTATTTGTCTGAAAGGTGTCTGATTGTCAAGTTATGGAGTCTGATTTATTCCTCATCCTGTGTAGTTGTATGTCTGGGCCTTCCCCTTCTTTTTCTGTCCTAGTTAGATCCAATTTGTCCTCTTTTCTCGACAGTAGTGGATACTTCTTCAGTTTCTTGGCAATATGTCATATGGAATAACCATCATTTTGCAAAGCAACAATGGACTGATGAGTTTCTCTTTTAGTCTTTTAGCTCAGACCTTTGCCTGTCTTTCTTACTATGCTTTAGTATTTGTTCACTAATGTTTTATCTTTTAGTCACTACAATGTTTTATCCATTTTTGGACTGGATATTTTTTTCATTTTCTGGCCATAATATTTTTGGCTTGAGTCACTTCTTAAGACACTGATGCCTAGTTTACAGTATCAATTTTTTATTTTTTGGACACGTGTTCCTCTCATGGAAAATGTTTGATTTTGAATGTAGCATAAATCAAAGATCATCTTACTCTAGAGGTCACTTCTTTAGCTCTGCTGGTCAAGGCCACTATTTGAACAATAGCTGGAATGGTAAGCTTTATCTCAGCTGGAACTGGACTCAGTTATAGCCAACTTCCTAGCTTTTTTAAATATTCTTGAGGAATATATTTATATATATTATATTCAGATTTTCTAGTAAATATGTTTTATTCACACAAACTAAGAGTTCCTTTGTGAATGAATATCTAAAAAAAGCAAAGACCAGAAAAAGGAAATGTAACTGGATGCAATATAAATTTCTTTCTGCCTGTTGTTCTTGTTTATTTTCTTAGTGTGGGATATGGGGATTCATCTAGTATTGTTCCAAATACTTGATTTGTGGAGTTCAATGGAGTAAAATTCAGTAAATTAATTTATTTTAAGGTTGTGAGTCTATCAGCTCTAGTGAACTTTGGTCTGTTCCTAGACTGCTTAGTGCCTGTATGGAGTTTCCCCCCATCCGTGAGAAGACTTTCTCCTTATTCTGGTTTCCATGCAAATTCTAAAGATGCACAGGTTAGACCGATGTGTTTGTAAAGCTGGCCCAGTGTCTGTGACTATGTCTTGTGCTGGAATTGCCTCCCTTCCACAGTTTGTTCCTGCCTTATGCTTGGCACAGCTGAGATTCAAGTTTCGTGTGACCCTGACAAATATCAAGAGCCCTCAGAAAATGTATGGATGGGTACATTCTTAGTTGGATGATTTTTTTCTGTTCACCTTAAAGTAAAGGATGAGTCAATGATAAACAGATAATGAGAAAACACAGAAAAATAAATGTACAAAATGTTCCATAATAGGGACTACAAAAAACATAGTTTTACAAAAAATGGACAAAGCCTATATAACTGATGTCACTGGACCCGTACTGAAAAAAGCAATAAACTAACAAAAAGGCAATACACAAACATTACTTTGACATATTAGGATCAATTTCTGTTATTCTTCTCCTTCTCGTTTTTTTGCTTCCATTGTAACTTTCAAAAAAACAAAGATAATGTGGCCATCTTTATGACATCCACGTCTGGTTCAAGGATAAATTCTAGCAGCAGACAATCCAAATTTTTGCAAAATAGAATTAATAATGTAATCAATAATTCCTTCCTACAGTAGCATTAAAAGGCTGTTGAAGGGCACCATATCCCCTACCTAGTCTGCTTCTAAGCCACCCTGGACCCATCTGTTACACAAAGTTGCATTGAGTTTCCATCTACTCTCATTTACATCTCCCTCCCATGATGCCCCATTGCTGTCCATCACAATAAATGACAGTTCAGCAAAAGCCAGTTATTTCTGCCAATTTTTATTAATGTTCTGTAGCTAGATAGCAGTGAAATTGAAATTCATGGAATTATTCTGTCAATGAGTGAATGTGGAAGTTTGTAACACTACATCTGGCATATGTTCCTGCAGCTGGAATCTTACAGTCTGTGGGGACTGTCACAGAGCTTTCTGTCAGCTGGATAGACACCTGTAACTTATTTGATCTGAGTATCCTTCTCAGGGATGAGAATCCTCTTCAAGGATGAATATTACTCTCTGCAAATGTTCTTTTAGATCTGAGGCAACCACACTCTGGAGCTTGGTCAGTGTGTAAAGCATGTAATATTTCATAGTCTGAAGTCAAACCTATTAAGGAGGACCAATAGGTCAAATAACCTAATGCTCATTGGACTGTGCAAGAAATTCAGACCTCTCAAAGAAAACCCACTTGAATGCTGGGAGAACACTGAAAGGCTACTCTGAAGTGTTTTCAACTCAAATGTTTTACTCATAATCCATCTGTTTCCTTAAGCCACTTTTTCTATACAAGGCAATGTGGTGCTACAGAATTAGTAGCAAGGTGAAAAACAGCTCCGGGTGGGACATCAGTACATTATTTAGCACCTGTGCCCACTGTCTCATATCAAGACAAATTTTAGAGTTTATTTTCTGCAATGGACTATTGCCCAATCCCTGGTTGGCTCGTGCCTTTTGACTGATGCTGCAAGAATGTGCTATGGCATCTGAACTAGTCTAAGCAGGTTTGAAATGTAGGTTATTATAATTTTTAATTTTATTAGCAATTGCCTTTATTCAATTTGACATAAAAAAAATCAAACAACAATTCATACAATTTAAATGACTGAAAAGAACAAAGTTAGTAAGGAATTTTGTTTATTCATCATTTATTTTCCACTGTTTATCCAGGACCAATTCGCAGAGGCAACAGTGTTAACAGTAAAGCCCTAAGCGTTCCTTTCCCCAGCCACACTTGCCAATTCATGCTGTGAGATCCCAAGGCATTCCCAGGCCATCTGGGAGGTATAAGACTACATGAGGGTCCTAGGTCTTCCACCGGAGTCTCTTCCCAGCTGGTCGAGCCCATAAAACATCAACAGGGAGGCGTCCAGGAGGAAGTGGTATCAGGTGCTTGAAACACCTCAGTTGGCTGCTCTCAATGCGGAGGATGAGCAGCTCTACTCCAAGCCTATACCACATGTCTGAGCTTCTCACCATATCTCTAAGGGAGAGCCTAGCCACCTTGTGGAGAAAGCTCATTTAAGCTGCTTGTACCCGCAATCTCATTCTTTAGGTCATTACCCAGTGATCATGACCATAGGTGAGGGTAGACACGTAGATCGACTGGTAAATTGAGAGCTTTGGTTATTAACTAGCTCCTTCTTCATCTTCAATGATTCGTAGTTTGACCACATAACTTTTCTTGCCACCCTGATCCACATGTAGATCTTACCATTCTTTTACCTTCACTCGTGAACTAGACCGTGAGATACTTAAACTACTCCACTTGAGACAATAACTCCTCTCCTACTCAGAGAGTAGTCTACCTTTTTCCTACTGGGAAACATGGCCTAAGATTTGGAGGTGCTGATCCTCATCCCTGATACTTCACACTGCAAAGTTGCAGTGGTTAGCACTGCTGCCTCACAGCTCAGGTCACATTTTCGGCCACAATAATTGGTCCAGCATAGTTAGCAGACTGTAGCTCTTAGGGACACTTAAAAAACCATTACACCATTATAATCCACTCAAAAATAGTTTCAGTTCCTCCTTCTTTATTGACTTCAATGCATTTCGTGGAGTTCTGCAAAGTTCCAGAACATTCTTCTAATTTCATCAAAGTCATGGTGAGGTGAACTCTATGTGGTTTACTCATCACTAGTAAGGAACAAGGAGGAGAATTCAAATTAGACAGAGCACAGATATCGTAGTACCAGAGTCAAACCCAAGTCTGTCAACAGACAGGCTGAAACAGAATGGCAGTGCCTCAGTGTGTTCATAAATTACAGTGTTATGTTTTGAGAGGAAATAGCTTTTGGGTAGAATTAAGTCCATCTCATATGACAAGTCTGAAGAGAAACAGTACATAGATTATGTACTGTAATAACATTAAATCAGGCGTCACAGACGGTCAGGGTCCTTGCCTGGCCAGGAAGCCTCTTCACTGAGAGGACCAGGGGAACAAGCATGGGCAGAACAGTTCCTCCCCCGGGACGCTAGATGGCAGCCCCTATGGGTTGCAGTGGTGCCTCGGACTCCTACAGGGCTTCATGGGAGATGGAGTTATCTACAGCCCTGTTGGTATCTGGGGTTGCTGCAACTGCTCCACAGCCTGTGTGGACGGTTCTTCCACCACACCCGAAAGTGCAGCCGGAAGTGGGGCAACGAGCACCTGGAGCACTTCCGGGTGACTGATATAAAAGGAGCTAGCAGACACCACTCGGAGAGCCAGAGTCAGGAGGATGGAGACAAAGTTTGCCAGAAGGATTGGAGGAGACATAAGAGGAGAAAAGAAGAGAGTAAAAGAATTGCGTTTAGCTGTTGTGCTTATTGGGACTGTGCTGTGCCTGTGGGAAATGGGAAGGCTTTGCCCACAGGTGAAGAAAATAAAATAAAACATTTGTGTTTTATCAGTGTGCCTCCTGCGTCTGTCTGTGTCAGGTTGAGTGGCTGCTACACCCTCTACATTTGTCACACAGATCTCACATACAATCCTGAAGATTGTTTTGTAATGATGCATTCTGTGAAAAGAACAATATTCAGTAAAGCTTGTTTTGGCAATTGTTGTGAACTGTGCTTTGAGATTTTCAGGCAAAGAAGACAAGTTTCACAATATGATAGTTATACTCACAAATTGTGGCGCAGGATAGAGGTGATTTGTTGCATATTGATTAGCAAATGCAAGTAAGAATTTCACTGTACCCTGCACGCGTGATAGTAATGCTGCTACAAAACTTATAAACCTTGTATGAAAGCATGGAGAGAGCACAGACTGGAAGCATTGAGGAGCACAGCCATGTAGGAAACTTTAGGTCAAGAAAAGAGTTTTGAACTGCAGATTAGCTTCAAGTGGAAGCCAGAGGAGATAATGAGGCAGACGAGTTACATGGGTGAATTAAGAAGAAGAATGTAGACATGGAGCAAAATGTATGTAATGAGCCTAATTTTGGGATGTGGGAAAAAACTGAACAAGCTGGCAACATGCACACCAACACATAGAAACCTGTTTACATTTTGTCACATGAAAAAAAATCTTGAAAAAGTGCACTCTTTGTATATTTACATTGAAACTTGCATATCGGAAAAGAGGAAAGCAAATTTATTGTAGTCTGACTTTTTAAAGTATTTTGATTGTTTTATGATGCTGAGCATGTGTGTTTCTTTAAAAATGTGTGTTTTACAAAGCAATCAGTTTGTAATTATACCTTTTATTGATTGTTAAAAGGAGCAAGAAAATTGCTTGACTGAAGTCCTCCTGTGTAAAATGATTTGATTCCTTTATGTTTATAAAGTCTTCACAATGAAGAAAACCACTGTTAATTATTTAAAACGAAGCCAAAGTAAGTGTTAATTTTTCTTAAATTAGTTGCTCTCTATCATAACATAAAATCCTTTTCAAATCCACTTAATAAAGTTCAGGGTCATGGGGATTCTCTTATAATTTGAAGTTGTATGTTAAGTATAGACTCAATAACTCACTAAGCCAGGAACCTTTACATATCTGATCTATGATTAAACGCATCAACTAAATATAAAGAAATAGGGTTAAATACACCTTCTTGTATCGAGGCCTTGCTGTGGCAGAAGGGCTTGCACTATCTAGTGATCCTAGTGTTGTTGGCAGGACCTTTGACCACGGGGCCCAGCCGGGCTCAGCCCGAAGGAGCAACATGGTTCCGCTCTCTTGTGGGCCCACCACCAAAAAGAGAGACCATAGGGGTTGGGTGCAATGTGATATGGGTGGTGGCCGAAGGCGGTAGCCCTGGCGTTCCGACCCTCGGTTACCGAAATTGGCTCTTGGGACATGGAATGTTACCTCTCTAGCGGGGAAGGAGCCTGAACTGGAGCGAGAGGCTGAGAGGTACCGGCTAGATATAGTCGGGCTCACCTCTACGCATGGTCTGGGCTCTGGAACCATTCCTCTTGAGAGAGGCTGGACTTTGTTCCACTCTGGAGTTGCTGTGGATGAAAGGAGTCACTTGGCGCCAGGATGCCCAAGGTCACAGCTCGATGATCAACTTGTAATCATGTCATCGGATCTGCGACCTTATGTCTTGGACACTCGGGTGAAGAGAGGGGCTGAGCTGTCAACTGATCACCACCTGGTGGTAAGTTGGATCAGATGGTTGGGAGACGCTGCCGGACAAACCAGGCAGACCCAAAAGTATAGTGAGGGTCTGCTGGGAACATCTGGCAGAAGAACCAGTCAGAAAGATCTTTAACTGCCACCTCCGGCAGAACTTCAATCTCATTCCGAGGGAGGCGAAGGACATTGAGTCTGAATGGGCCATGTTCCGAGCCTCCGTTGTCGAAGCTGCAGAACGGAATTGTGGCTGAAATGTTGTCGGTGCCTCTCGTGACGACAATCCACGAACCCAGAGACAGCTGAGGGGTACTGGCGGGCCAAGCGTGTGGCGGCATCGGCTGTTGCAGAGGCAAAAACTCGGGCATGGGAGGAGTTTGGGGAAGCCATGGAAAACGACTTTCGAGAAGGTTCTGGCAAACCGTCAAGTGCCTGAGGAGGGGAAAGCAGTGCTCCACCAACACTGTGTACAGTGGAGATGGGGCCCTGCTGACTTCAACTGCAGAAGTTATTGACTGGTGGAAGGAATACTTCGAGGATCTTCTCAATCCCACCAGCATGTCTTCCTTAGAGGAAGCAGAGCTGGAGGACGCCAGGGGGAGCCCGTCCATATCAGGGGCCGAGGTCACCGAGGTAGTTAAAAAGCTCTGAGGTCCACCCTGGGTTCCTCAAGGCTCTGGATGTTGTGGAGCTGTCCTGGTTGACACGTCTCTGCAGCATCGTATGGACTTCGGGGGCAGTGCCTCTGGATTGGCAAACCGAGGTGGTGGTCCCCCTTTTTAAGAAGGGTAACTGGAGGATGTGTTCCAACTATAGGGGGATCACACTCTTCAGCCTCCCCGGTAAGGTCTATTCAGGGGTGCTGGAGAAGAGAGTTTGGTCGATAGTCGAATCTCGGATTCAAGAGGTACAATGCGGATTCTGTCCCAGCCGTGGAACACTGGACCAGCTCTACACCCTGGATCCTGGAGGGGGCATGGGAGTTTGCCCAACCAGTCCACATGTGTTTTGTGAATTTGGAGAAGGCATTCGACTGTGTCCCTCGAAGCATCCTGTGGGGTGTACTCCAAGAGTACAGGGTAGAAGGCTCATTGTTACAAGCCATTCAGTCCCTGTACAGGAGGAGCAGGAGCTTGGTCTACACTGCCAGTAATAAGTCGAACTCATTTCCTGTTGAGGTTGGACTCTGCCAGGGCTGCCCTTTGTCACCGATTCTGTTCATAAGTTTTATGGACAGAATTTCTAGGTGCAGCCAAGGAGCGGAGAGGGTCTGGTTTGGTGACCTCAAAATCTCGTCTCTGCTATTTGCAGATGACGTGGGTCTGTTGGCTTCATCAGACAGTGACCTCCAGTTCTCATTGGAGCAGTTCGCAGCAGAGTGTGAAGCGGCGGGGATTAGAGTCAGCACCTCTAAATCTGAGGCCATGGTTCTCTGCTGGAAAAGAGTGGAATGCTCTCTCCGGGTTGGGAACACCTTACTGCCTCAGGTGGAGAATCTGAAGTATCACGAGGTCTTGTTCACGAGTGAGGGAAGAATGGAGCAGGAGGTTGACAGACAGATTGGTGCAGCATCCGCAGTAATGCGGGCTCTGCAACGGTCTGTCATGGTGAAGAGAGAGCTGAGCTAAAAGGCGAGGCTGTCGATTTACCAGTCAATCTATGTTCCTACCCTCACCTATGGCCACGAGCTTTGAGTAGTGACCGAAAGAGCAAGATCGCGGATACAAGCGGCCAAAATGAGTTTTCTCCGCAGGGTGGCTGGACTTTCCCTTAGAGATAAGGTGAGGAGTTCAGTTATCCGGGAGAGACTCGGAGTAGAGTCGCTGCTCCTCCGCATTGAGAGGAGCCAGTTGAGGTGGTTCGGGCATCTGGTCAGGATGCCCCCTGGACGCCTCCCCAGGGGGGTGTTCCGGGCATGGTCCCACTGGGAGAAGGCCATGGGGCAGACCCAGGACACACTGGAGGGATTATATCTCCTGGCTGGCCTGGGAACACCTTGGGGTCCCCCCAGGGGAGCTGGAGGAGGTGGCCAGGGAGAGGGAGGTCTGGGCTTCCCTGCTTAGGTTGCTGCCCCCGCGACCCGACCGGATAAGCGGTGGACAATGAATGGATGGATGGATGGGGTTAAATACATAAATAAGAAAAAAACCCATTAATATATTGCCTTAATACAGCTAATAAAGGGACTCATGTTGAAGCATTTTCATTTTTATTTGAGTTTTAAACAAAGTAAAACATCGCTGTCAACAACGGGAGAATAACTGCTAATTCAATATGCACTAATTTAAAAGTTAGTGAAATCATAACAGTAAATAAGGGACATAGGGTGGAGTGGTGGCTCTGAGGCTAAGGATCTGTGCTGGTATCTAGAAGGTTGCCGGTTCAAATCCCCGTCACTGCCAAAAAGAGAGCCTACTCTGCTGGGCCCTTGAGCAAGACCCTTAACCTGTAATTGCTCCAGGGGCACTTACAATGGCTGACCCTGCGCTCTGACCCCAAGGGGTATGCGAAAACTAACAAATTCCTAATACAAGAAATTGTATAAGGCGAAATAAAGAACAAAAAAATAAATAAATAAAACAAAACCGCAAATTGCTTTCCAGCTGTTTAGCACAACATTGTCTTTCTACTTCTTTACATTTGGACATATCCTCTTTAATAAAATTCCTGTGTGCGTCCAGGTGTCCGTGTGTGTGTGTCTTCTGGTGAAGTGCGCATGTGCGGGGCACAGTGCGATGCGCAATATTACTGTCAGAGAAAGTTAGAGGCGTTTTACGGAAATACAAACCAGTATTACTGCGAGAGGAAATTAAAGGTACACAATACAGTGACACATATTACAGCCACAAACAATCCAGTATTACTGTCAGAGAAAATTAAAGGCATATTACCGACGCGCACGCCTGTATTACCGCCTGAGAAAATTAAAGGTATATTACGGACGTACAAGCCAGCGGACGTACAAGACAGTATTACTGTCATAGAAAATTAAAGACACACAATACACGGCGGCAGCTCACGAAGAACGGTCAGCTCAGCAAGTACACATCAACAAAAGACAGGCTGAAAGACAAAGAAAAATACGACCAACAAACAGAATGAGGTCAAAGTCCCTTGCCATTTAATATAGACTGTTCCAACTAATGTTTATGCACTACTGTTCTAGCGCCCATTATTGTACCGGGCTTAATGACTAGTCAGTGATATAAAATGACAGTGTATTTCTCTAAGGCTGTGTCCACACTACTATGTTTCAATTTTAAGATGGCACTTTTAAGCAAAAATGATCTTTGCCCACACAAGCATTTTCACATAATTTATAAAAGTATTTCTGCCTACACTAAAATGACCTACTGTGGGCATGCATGCATTAGTGGAAATAGGAAGAAGAAGTGTCCTTCTTAAAGAGCTGGTTATGCTTTCGCTTACAGGATTTATTGTAAAACTGTAGGAACTGATACATTTTTTTTGGTAATATATACAGCATTCAAACTGTACAGAATGGAAATCAGATGCATACAGGAAAGCAACACAAACAGCACAATGGAAAGCAACTCCTTTATTTCCTCTATGTTGAAAGGTGCCAATCAGGGGATAAGATCTTGTCATGAGAAGAATCCAATCAGGGAAAGGCCATGGAATGTAAATTGCAAGAACCAATTAAAAGTTGACTAGGATCAGTATATTCAAAATTCTGCATTTTCACCCATCCACACACCAAGCCGGTGTTTTCAGGAAGCATTTTTAAAAGTCTCCATTTATAGGGTTTAAAAAACGACAGTGTAGTGTGGATGAAAGGCGAAAATAGAAACTAATAACCATGTGTCTAAACAAGTGCTAGTAGTTTCTTTCTTTACGTATCACTACTTTCCCCAACTTTCTTTTCCGGTTCTTAAAACGCCACAACCATCTGATCAAGGCACCGTGCAGCCTCCTGTGATGCTGGAATGAAGATGGGTGCCCTAGCTGTTAACAAGACGGACATTATCACATCCTCTTATATGAAACAAAGAGGATGTTAGGTAGAAGGCCTGGTGTGGGGTGGGTGGTCTTTGGTTCCAGGCCTTGGAACCCCTGCAGATTTTTTTTCAAGCATAAATTGAGGTTTTCTTGTTTACTTTTAGAGACTTATATCATGATTTTGTATACAAGGACGCTACTGTCATATTAGATATATATCTGTTATATAAGATTGTACAGATTTATTTTTTTTATTTTATTGAATTAATTAAAAGCAAATAACATTCCATACAAACAAGTGAAACTTGACAAAACTAAATTTAATTCAACCCCCACCCATGACAAAGAGAGAAAGGCCATCAGCCAGAGTAAAACCTGAAGAGTAGCAAAGAGGGGAAAGAATCCTTTTCTCCAATATAAATGCTTATTCTAAAATATTATTGATTAGATAGGTTTTGAAAAAGTTCTGCACAGATCCTCTAAGTGAGAATTAGATTTTTTCCAGTTTCAAATAGTATATAACATAAGTTACCCACTGATTTAAAAGAGGAGTGTTAAGATTCTTCTAAGTTGAGCAAGATAAGTCTATGTGCCAAGAGTGTAGTAAAGGCAATTACAGTTTGTCCTTCTTCACTTTAAGCACATCTGGGAGTACACCAAACACAGCTGTTAATGGGTTAGGAGGGATTGTGACACCAAGGCTGCCTGATAGGCATTTAAAAATTTAGGTCCAGAATGACGTTAATTTGTGTACGCCCAAAACATGTGACCCAGTGAGGCTGGAACTTGATTGCAACGTTCGCAGGTTGGATCTTGCCCTGGAAACATTTTGGACAATTTTAAACAAGACAGATGTACTCAATATATAATTTTGAGTTGAATAATTGTATGCCTTGCATATATGGAGCTCAAGTGAATTCTCTGCATTGATACCTTCCACTCCTTTTCTGAAATATTGAGTGAGAGATCCTTTTCCCACTGTCCTCTTAGATCTTTGAAAGGGAGGGACTGTAAAATGGTTTTATATATTTCAGAGACTGATCAATATTTTTTCCAGCATAGAGGGAGGTGGGAGGTGAAAAAAATTGGGCAGGTTCCGTTTAACAAAGTTTCTAATTTGAAGGTAGTGAAAGAAATGTGTTGCTGGAAAGTTAAATTTGGAATGTAATTGTTCGTAGATCTCTAAGTGATTTAATCCCAAATGTTTTCCAGACATTAAAAACTGCATATGTTTGCGGGGGTGGAAAAAGGTGTTTCTCGTGCAGAGGTGCCACAGATAAAAGCTTCTCTATCTTAAAATACTTCCTACATTGGTTCCATATTCTGATTGAGTGAAGCACAATTGGGTTCTTAGTATATTGGCGATAACTTGCATTTATTGGGGTACAAAGCAAAGAATATAAAGATGTACTGCAAGATTTTATTTCTATTGCGGACCAAGCCTGTGTGTGTTCATCTATTTGTGTCCATGTCCAGGTTTTTATAGTTTGGATATTTGCTGCCCAGTAATAAAACTGAAAGTTAGATAGATAGAGCCATGCCACCTTCCGACTTAGGTCTTTGTAGGGTCGCTCTTTGAATATGTGGATGTTTTGAATTCCAAATAAATGAGGTTATGGTTGAATCTAATTTCTTAAAAAACATTTATTGATGTATATTGGAATGTTTTGAAATAAAAAGAGAACCTTAGGAAAGGATATTCATCTTAACAATGTTAATTCTTCCAGCTAAAGTGAGATGAATGGTTGACCATCTATGCAAGTCTTGCTAAATTTTTTCCATACAGACGGCAAAATATTGTTGATAAAGAGATTTATGTTTACTATTTACCTCTAAGTATTTAAACTGATCTGCGATGATAAAAGGGAAGGTGTCCAATGTAATATTGTGTGATTGAGAATGCACTGGAAAGAGCACACTTTTAGTCAAATTAATTCTGAGACCAGAAATCTTTTGAAATTCTGTTAGTGCTGTTAGGACTGCAGGCACAGTATTTTGTGGGTCTGATATATACAGTACCACATCATCTGCATACAGAGAAATTTTCTGTTCAAGTCCTTCTCTGATAATCCCCTTTATCTCATAAGCATTTCGACAGTGAACTGCCAGTGGCTCAATGGCGATTGCGAAAAGCAGTAGTGACAAGGGGCATCCTTGTATGGTACTACGTTCTAGTTTAAAGTAGTCTGAATTAATGTTGTTAATACAAATTGAAGCTTCTGGATTGGTATACAGTAGTTTGATCCATTCACAAATGTTCGGGCCAAACCCAAATTTCTCCAGTGTAGTGAAAAGGTAGTTCCATTCAATCATATCAAATGCTTTTGCTGCATCCAACGATAATATCATCTCTGGGATGTTTGACTTTGCGGGTGAATTTATTACGTTAAACAGGCGTTGAAGATTGGAAGCTAAGTTTCGGCCTTTAATAAATCCAGTTTGATCTTGTGATATTACCAAAGGCAGCACTTTCTCCATCATTCTAGCTAGGACTTTGGAGAGTATCTTAACATCATTATTAAGAAGTGAAATTGGTCTGTATGATGCACATTGTAATAAGTCCTTATTTTGTTTAGGAAAGATGGTGATTAATAAGTAATTCTGATAGTGCCAAAGGTTTATCCAATTCCTCTGCACTGAGAGTATCAATTTGTGGTATCTGTAATGCATCCAGAAATGCATTAGATTGTGTCTTGTCTTCTTTAAACTCAGTAGAATATAAGGACTTGCAGTAGTCTCTAAATATGTGCATTATATTTTTATGGTCAATGACTTTGTCTCCGTTTGTGTTGGTGATTGCTTTGCAAACTTCTTGCTTGTGGATTTGTTGAGCTAAGACCTTATTAGCTTTTTCTCCAGCTTTTTAAGTGTTTTTCTAGTTTTCAGGGGTTTTTTTTTTCATTTTTGATTTCTTTTATTATAGTTTAGTTTTTCAACACTTTCTAAGTTAAGCTTTAATTTAGTTGTTGGTTCTATTTATTCATTTTTTTAGGTTTAGCTTTTAACCAATTAACCTCTAGTTTTTCTCACATTTTGTTTTGTTTTACTCATCAGAAATGTTGACAATGACACTGTTTTGCAAGTCTAAAATAGTTTTTTTTATACTTGTCAAATAATATGTCATTCATGTTCTATAGCTGTCAGCTTAATACACGAATACATGAAACATACAATTTTACTATCTGTGACAGCACTCCATTCTCCCTTGATAATGTGACAGTCCAAGGCTTCCAGTATAATAAAAAAAAATCAAGAGTCAAATTACTAGTATGCTCTGATGTAATTTGTTACCTTAATTTGCAATAAGTTTAAGCAAAAAACACCTTCATTTTTATTCTTGTGATTTCCTTCGCAAATAATAAGATCACTGCACACATATACTCTGTTATGTTATACTTACTCTTAATATTCATGGAAGATGACTTAATGTCATCTACCCATTTCCAAATTTTCAAAGTGCATTTTTTTCAGGCAGTTCTTTTTTGGTTATATTTTAGATAATGTTGAAGTCAATACTTGCACTCTGTTAATCTGTAATAACAGAAATATATTTGAAAATTTGCCCTTTGTATAGTATATTTCTACAAGCAAGTTTTTGTCATATACTGTACATCTGCTATAACATCATCTCAAATTATTCACTCAATAAGCAATATGAGATTGATATTTTAACAAAGTTCTGTCTGTGTATTACTAGTGCATTAACGCTACATGTGCGCTAGAAATATTACAGAAAGTCGTCCCAAAGAACAGATGTTCATGCATGTGACACTGCACTGCTTACATGGACGCAAGTGACTTTGCTCTCTCAAAATGTTTTGGAAAACATATAATGCCAATGCCTGTTATATGATGCTCAGGGAAGGAATCGGTCCTGGATAAAGCCCCTATGTTTCACTGTGCACAGAAATCAAACCACATAAACACACTGGCAGTAACAAGGCTAAGAGTTTCTGAAGTTTTGAGGTGCCACTAGGCCATCCAGATTCAAAATATTATATATAGTAAACAAAACAGCTAAAACAAAACTAATACTTTATTTATAGGTATGGATATTGCCAGCACATCCTTGCTAAATATTTTTTCTGCTTTGGTATTAGTGCGTGATGGAGCAGCACAAAGGCAATTTAACAACAATACATATAGGAATAAGCATATTTTCTAACTGACAGTGCAGGACATAATTCTAATATTATAGAACTTTTAGTTAATATACAATCTTTACAAAGTATCTATACCAATAAAAGGCAAAGCCCTCACTGACTCACTCGCTCACTCATCACTAATTCTCCAACTTCCCGTGTAGGTAGAAGGCTGAAATTTGGCAGGCTCATTCCTTACAGCTTACTTGCAAAAGTTAAGCAGGTTTCATTTCGAAATTCTACGCGTAACGGTCATAACGGTCGACAACATCCACCATGTTAAACTTTCTTATTTATGGCCCCATCTTCACGAAATTTGGAAGGCAGCTTCCCTGTGCTAACCAAAACCGATGTACGTACTTATTTCGGTGGTATCACGCCACTGTCGGCCACCATGTTGAACTTTCCACTGGTCTTTGTTACTTATGGGCCCATCTTCAAGAAATTTGGTACGAGTGTTCCCAACGCTAACTGAATCCTACTTACTGTACGTACATATATACGTCCATAGCCTGCAGCTCGGTCGCCGTGTGAGGCGGCGTTGGGTCCCCCATTCCCACACCTCCCACGTAGTTGGCTGCCTGCCTATATAAGGCCGTCCGTCGCGCCGGTCTCTTCATTCTCTTCCTTGCTTTGCCACGGTATTCACGTCTCCATGCTGATAACTGCAGCCTTTTTATTTAATCCACAGCTTCTCCGCTGTTTCGTTGTTCGTTTATTATGATTATAGTTATTGTGTAGGTATTTTAGACTTAGTTTACATTGTTCAGGTACCCATTTCCTTTATTGTTCCAACCTTACCCCCATTAACATGTCTATCGAGATGATCACCATCGATCAAAGAACTGTCACTGACTGAGTGGTTTCCATGCCCGGAGATGGCGCCTGCCTTTTCCATTCTCTGTGTTACATTTTGCACAGCCATATCAGGCTCACTCTTGATATCCAGAGGAACATTGTGTCTTATGTATTGAATGACTAGGACAGGTTCAAGGTGTGGACTGATGACGGTACAGGAGATAATTATACTACACAGGAGCACTATAAGAGTGAAATGCTTAAGCCTTTCACCTATGGTTCTGCATGTGAGTTGATGGCTGCCGCTGAATTGTTTGGTTGTCGCTTTCAAGTATACCGAAATGGCCAAATATTTTACACCTTTGGACATCCGCCAATGCCTCTTAAACATCTTAGATTCAAAGGTGACAATTTGAGTAGTGGACACTTTGATGTTTATGAATGTTTAAACTCTCAAAAGCTGGATGCAAAGTTATTGATGAAACCCATTTCAATTCAAACGCCTCCAATTTCCAGTAAGGCTCTGCTTCGCAATGACAATTAATAAGTCTCAGGGACAGACCCTACAAAAGGTTGGCATTGATTTGAGGCAAGATTGCTTTTCACATGGCCAACTATACGTTGCATGCTCAAGAGTACTGTAAGCTCAGTGCACAGCTTGGTCATATTACAACCGGAGGGCCGAACTGACAACGTGGTATACAAAGAAATTCTTAACAAATAATTATTGGTATATTTTCCCTCAGTTTAAAAAGGTTTACTTTTCTTCTTAATAAAAAAAAATTTCAAAGCAGTACTTCGCCGCTGCGAAGCGCGGGTATTTTGCTAGTTATAAGTATATACAGTCAAAATTATGTTAACACTGGTGGAATTATTTTTATCTTGACCACAGCTTTCCAGTTCGATGGATAGATCATGGTGGACCATTACCATAGCCTCCACACTCCCCTGATTTGACACCTTATGATTTCTGGTTATGGGGTATGGTGAAGGAGCGCATGTACAGCAGGAAAGTTTGTGATATCAATAACCTGAAGGACAGAATACGGACTGTGGTATCATCTATCCCCCACAAAATGTGTGTCTGGGCTTTAAATGGTACTGTTGCTTGTTGGTTTTCGTGTGTTGAACATGATAGCAAACAGGTTGAGACATTCCTGTAAATCATCTTGCACATATGAAATATGTTTTGTGAATAAATTGTTTCCGCCATTCAAATGTTAACATAATTTTGACTCACCCTGTTCTCATATGAAGTTGTCATAATGAATTAATTAAAACATAAGGAGAAGGACTGAAGGTAACTAAAGGTTTAACTAAACACGGCTTAAAGCTTGAACATGTAAGGCTTTTGCCTCATCTTTGAGGAGCCACCAAAGTAGTTACTAAAGTTAAAATGAAGTAAATGAGTTAATGGATACCCCCTTAAAAAGCAAGGAGGGGCAAAACACCATCAAAATACCCTGACTAGAAACCCAAAGGGCCAAGACGAATCTTGATTAAAAATAAAATGTTTATTTCACAAAATGGCTATGTGAGCACAAAGCTCAAAAAAACACAAAGGAGATACCGGAAGAGGCAAGGCAGACACAGCAAAGTCCCAAAACAGGATCCAAAAATTGTGATCAAAAAACAGAGCAGAGGTTTCAAATAACAATAACCACAGTCCCTAACTGAAAACTGAACATGTAGTTGAAAAGCAGAGCACAGGGTAGAAAATCCAGGAAATCAAAAGGCACAGTAACACAAAAAACACTCCACTCCAAGCGCATTCAATGAACTGTGAGAAACCATGGAAGGTCCTCCCATAAATAGGGTGGAGGGCCGTTCTCTGTGGTGATTGGCAGGTGGCCTCACCTCTTGACGAACCACCCACAAAGCACATGGGACATAAAGGCCATTCCCCTTTCCCAACCCACACGTAGAAAAACCATATGTAATAAATATAATAAACATGAATATATGGTATGAAAGTAAACAAAACAAACAAGAGACACAACTTTGAACATCAGCCAGGGGGAAAATGCTGGCTGAATCATGACGCCCCTATTGTGAAGCGGTGACAAATAAGATTGATGGGAAACCCCCTAAGACAACCCTATTAACGAACCGATGTTTAGAATAATGGAAGAATCGGCATGCATACAAAGTTACTGGTGGCTGTATTTGATTGGTTAAGATGATAGAATTCTTCATGTTAAGAGTCAGATGACATGATGAATTATATGAGGTAATGGTGGCAGAAAAGCATAAAATGAAATTTGTTTTATTGATTGCTCACTCCATGGAATAAGACATTTGTGCACATCTGTGTGCAAATAAAGAATCGTTCTGCATTCTCATCTGACTCAGAGGAAAGTTTTTCCCACAACAAATCCACTTGTAAAACAGATATCTTCCACAATCACACACATGCAGTGTTCCTACATATGTGTAGAATGTGTAAATTCCACACAGACACTGACCAGAATAGAAATCAAGCCTAAGCTAATAGCGCTGTGTGACAGGAACACTAGCTGTGCACCACCACTCTGTGCATGTGACTTCAGTAGTAAATAACATAATCAAAATCAAATATATATATCTAAAGTCATCTTAGCTGATAGTATTTATTGCTTGCAATGTGTCTGCTTAATCTGTCAGTGTGAAGATATCAGCTGAAAGCAGGCCATATCTTTGCAAAATAAGGCAGTGGTGGGGATAAGCGTCTTTAGCTGGCTACTGTGCTCTGACTAGACTAAGAAATTCATGGATCTTTTTTTAATTTTAATTATATGCTGATTTGATAGCTATATATTATATATTAATAATAATAATATTGAATTTAGGGCATCAAAACTTTACCTATTATTTTCAGGAATTATCAAAGATAGTGAGCAAATGCCACATGCTTTTATAAATTGGAAGTGCAGGTCATAAATGCTGGTTGCTGAAATTCTTACCTCCTTTGGTGTATGAATATAACACACATATACATTTTTTTTCAGGTTAAATAATTTTAAAATTTTAAGAATTTGGAGCCAGTTGTGGATAACTAATCTTGACAAATCCTCCATGGTTCTAATTTTCAAAAATTAACTGTATTTTTCAAAGGAACAGGTGGCATTTTTTAGCACCTTTTCCTTCATGTTTGGTAAAAGCCTCCATTCCCTGACAACTAGTGACTGACATCTGTGACTAACATTCAGTTAGGGCCAATAAAATCCCAGAAAAAGTAATTGAAAAATAAAAAGGCTCAGTTCTAGAAGGGAAAACTGATTTTTATCTGAAAATGACCAATGAAATACACAGAATATGTCAGCTGATGATGGCCTCAGTGGGTAAATTTGTCTGGTTGCAGGTATAAGACCCTGGCCTTTCATGCCAAGCCAGCAATATTCAGCATCTGTCCTCTGTCACATTGGTTTCATTGCAAAACTAGTAACATTGATTAACCCTGTAACCTTAAAAAATGATGAGATTGCTGTTAATTTTCCTTCCTCCGAGGTTAGAATCCAAGCTTCTGTTTCTATTATTATTATTGTATTTCTTTATAGAAACAAAAACTCAATTTTATAATATATGATTTGGGATTCAATAGTTTAAAGAAAGAGTAAATAAAATTTTTTTAGATTAAGGAAACACCATACTGAATATGCACGTGGCTGCTCTAACTTCTATTATAGTGAATTCTATCATTCAAAACATTATTTCTGGAATCTTGTTCAATAAAAGGGAAAGTTCCGTTATTGACATTAATTTATTATGGTACAAAATGAGTGATGATCTACTGGCACGAAAATGAAAGTCTACACTTTTGAGTTCTCAGTAAAAGAAAAAAAAACACTTTAAAAATAGTTTGTATTGAACAATGATTTAAAGGATCCGGCTTGCATGGGGACCTCCATCCTCCTATCTATCATAATAATAAGTATCTATCTCTTAAAAGGATCAATAAACTATCTATCTATCTATCTATCTATCTATCTATCTATCTATCTATCTATCTATCTATCTATCTATCTATCTATCATTGTCTGTCTTGAATTGTGTTCTCTTAATGTTTTCTATACTGCAATTATAATGTTGATAACCTTCAAGTGGAATTATTAAACTTTCAAATGTTTTCCTGGTTTTTAATTTAATGCATAATTGTTCTCCCTGTGGATACTATAGTAGGAACAGAGACATATTACATAAAAATAAATGCATGTTTTGATAAATGGTTTTAAGATTATATCACTTGAGTGAGTAAGGTGTTTAATACTTGAAGTACCAACACATATTAAATGATTCTGTATCTTGTTGGCGGCACAGTGGCAGCACTGCTGGTTCGCAGTAAGGAGACCAGAGTTTGCGTCTCAGGTACTTCCTGTGTGGATTTCACATGTTCTCCCCGTGTCTTTGTGGGTTTCCTCCACTCACAGTCCAAAGACATGCAAGTTAGGTGGTTTGGGTTTTCTAAATTGGCCCTATTGTGTGTGCGTGTGTGGATGTCTGTGTGTGTTTGCTCTGAGATGGACTGGCACCCTGTCCAGGATTTGTTCCTGCCTTAAGCCCTATGCCGGCTAGGATAGGCCCCAGCACCCCCGACAACCCTGTTCAGAAATAAGTGGTTTAGACAATGAATGAATAAATCAATGATATCTTGTTATCCCTAAACAATTTACTATGGTTATATATGAAATTTTACTGAGGATAAAAACATGTTTAAAAGTTTTGGTAAGGGTGCCACCATTCAGATCCAAGAAATAAGAGCGAATATTTACATTTATATGGGCCGTCTGTCAAGTAGATATGATCCTTGCTTGATATGCTTTTGGAGTAACCAAGATTCGAAATTTATTTATCATATATAGTTAAGGCAGGTATGGCATGTAGTGAAGTGTAACTGTTTAAACAGGACAGAAAATAGGCACCCTAACTTATAAATTTGTACTAATAAAAGTGAAGCAAAGCTCTTACATTGCTTATCAAATGTTGTTCTAAAGAAATGTAAAAATTTGCATTATTGAAAGTTGCACACTCTGTGCCTTACTTCCATAGACTGTCTTTCATTTACTTTGGAATTGAACTAACATTAATTCAGATTTTAAACTTAACTTTAAAAAATGTTTTGTTTAGGTGGATGCAATAATTACAAATATGATAAATAGGCGTATACGTGTTGTAAATAAGATTAGATCATCAGTCAAACTGCCTGCTCAGGAAGTGCTACACCAGGAAGTGCTGCTGGAACAGGAACCAGTGCTTCCGGGTACCCATGCAGCACTTCCGCCACACCAGGACATGACAGGACAGGACAGGAGAGGAGAGGAGGTGGCAGAAAAAGAAGAGAAGGAGAAAGAAAAGTAAAGTAAAAAGGAACTGAGTTGTTGTGGCTGTTTGGTTACTTACTTTGGTTTTGTTATTTGGAACACATGCTTTTCATGTGTGTTCTGTTTGCTACAATAATCTGTGTAAACACATTGTTAAAACAGAAACGTTTTTCATATTTTAGTAGTAAATGACAAAATGTTGGCATAAACTATATAATGTGTGAGGCCTGAAGTCCAACGATCAAATAAATATTTTCACAATAGGTTCAAGGATAAGACAACAGCTTCCGTGGCGTAGCGGTAAGATTTGCTGACTTGTCATCAAGAGTCCCCGGTTCAATCCCGACTGCCTCCTGTATTTACCATTTTCAGTAGTGAGCTGCTCTTATTATTAATATTATACAGTATACACATACATTTGGTTTGCGTCCATAACAGACGGTGTACATTTATAGTACTTGTAAAAATTACCGTTTTTTTTTTTTCACTTTTATTCTCTCAGTCACGATCACGATACATACTACCGCCCTAGGGATCTGACGCTGTTAGTTTTTATTTGAAACTGGGAGTAACTGTAGATGTGAGTGGTGTTTTGAGGCAATGGAACTGGACATTCTCTGATCTGGATGGATAAAAGCTGACACACAAACGCTGGTGAATCTTCTTTATTCATATCTCACCGTCACTTGATTTTTTTTTTATTGAGTTTTATTAAGTGTTCCTGCTCACGCTGAATTTGTATGCACCTTATGGTCTATGATGTCAAAAAAAAAAAAAAAAAAACCAGAGACATAGGTATATATGATATTTGGAATTATTCATTTTATGACCTGTATAGTACATTTTGGACAACATTGTGGCATGGCTACAACATTATTCATATTATTCATATTCATTCGCATAGCATCTTGTGGTTATAATCAGTGACCGCGCGTTTTTTTTCCCCCGATCTTGCCAGTCTCCACGTTGCTGTATGGTGCTGTTTCTTTTGTACTCCAGGACATGCAGAGGAAAGAATAGTACAGAGAGGTCAGTTCAGTGCTATATGCAATCATCAAATTCAAACGCATGCATGGACCATCCTTCCTACATTTACGACATGTGTACCTATTGCAATAATTCTAGTGTTAAACAAAAACAGCAATGGAAATGGCCAAATAGTGGAAAATGCTGGAATAGCTCAGCTTTTCAAACCTTATTTGAAAAGTTCTAATTCAAAAATCTATCAATCAGTATTGTTAGCAATTAAGTAGCCAAGTGTCATTTTTTTAATAAAACATGCATACTTTACAACTTGGGGTTCTTGGCTCTGAAGGTGAGGCAGCGGGATGCTATAGTTTCCCAGCTTTTTACAAAGAGGACACTTGGATTCATTTTGATATTTAATTTTGGTTTCATATTCTCTGTGTATATGGAGAAATGTGGTCCCCGTGACCCTGTGTTCGGATTCAGCGGGTTGGAAAATGGATGGATGGATGGTGGTTGTGGAAATCAAGACAAAAATAATATGTAATACTAATTTGGCAGAAAGTTCTAGGTGATTTTATAAATATATACTGTAGCTAAGTTAACACTCTGACTAAAGAGAAATCAAGTTAAATAATAATATTTGTCTAACAAATGTTAATGAAAACGATACATATAAACATCTTTCATATTGTACACTAACATTGCAGGTAAGCTACATAACATCACATAAATAAGTTAAAACTTTAATATAGATGAAATAGTAAGACATAAATATTAAAAAGAAATAATACAAGAAGGGAAAAAGAATTTATTAAAACAACACGTTTAAAAATAGGATATCTAGTCAATGTCAGTAATCATGATAAACACAAAACACTTAGATTTGTAGCATATGCTATATACTGTATACTCATACATCACTTTAGTTTTGTTTAATGGCTCTTAAGTTTCTTTAAATATATATTTTTATTCTATGAGTCCATACCTGATTCTGTTGTGCTGTTGTTCCATTTTAGAAAGCATTTTCAGCTCCTTTCCTTTTTCAAATTGTACAGCTGTCTCTTCTCCATCTCTGTCTGCGGACTGTAGGAGGCCATGGGACGAACTGTGGAAAGCCGAGTCTTCAACCTGCAGCCGAACCCTTCTCTCAGCAGGGGGTACTTGCACATATGTATAAATCAATGATCTTGTCTAAGCCAACATTACATCCGTAAGGTTTTATTGTCTATATTGATAACTATGTACATTTGCATACACATTATGCACAAACACAAGCTTCCTGAAAATCAAAATTACAAAAAGTATTTTCGTTCTGAGTTTTCTGTTCTCATTTTTTTAGTTTTAGATAACACAGTGATATTTTTTTTTCTTCAACATTTTAGTTTTTAATACAAGAAAAACAATGTTTTTTGTCAGTCATATGCCAGTTTGCCACAATCACAGAAGTAGAGGCACAAGCAGCAAAATGACTCAGCATTGACATTTCTAAAGGAAAGCCTGTGCTGTTGAACCTGTTAGGAATATTCTTGACAGCTCAATTGAAAAGAAAAAAAACAAACGAGATAAATATGTAATTTCAGGTAACAGACAATGACACAACAAAGTAAAAAGTATGGGGAAAAATAAGAAAACTGATTATCAAAAGCTAAAACGAATCCCAAAAATCATAAGTAAATAAAACTGAACACTGATTAAGAAAATAAGCTTGAAAACTATTACCTGTGCAGATAGACTACATGCAAAACTAGCTTACAAAGCATCACTCAGGTGATGTCAAGCAGCACAAGCTCCAGAAATCATTGCCCCCCAAAATCGTGCAGTTCCTTGTGGCAACAGTGCCACAAAATGACAGCACCCATGATAAAACATTGAGCCAAACAACAACATAATGATACTATTACTTAAGTGCTGAATCAAATATTAAAAAAAGATTTATACAGAGATAATCCCTGATAATCTATGCCTCCAAAGAAATATCACAAAAAATATATCCTAAGCAGGAAAAACTAACATCTTATTTTGTCTGTATTGTAACAAGAAATCCCTAGCCGAAACATTGTTTATCAAAGAAACAAGTGACTTTTAATAATTCCACACCTAAGATAGCATCAACACTGTGCCAAGATCTTTGACAATGATCAGGTGATGACATCACGTGTTGTGGCACCAGCAGTCATATGGATGGCAATGAGTGTTGTTATAAACAATATAGTAATGAATATGAAGAATTTGCACAAAATTGTGGGGCATGTGATAAAAAATGATACCTCTGTATAATGCTAAAAACAAACAGCTACTGAACTTTACAGTAAGTATGTATTGTTTTTTTGCACAAAATCAATTAAAACACAAAGAATCATAACAACTGCACTACAGTGCTTCACTCCTGTAAGCACATCTGTCATTGTATACCCGCGTTTAAGTGCAGGTCAGAGTATACCAACTGAGAAACAGACATGTTTAAGCGTAAAACAAATATTGCTTGTTAATATGTAGATTGATAGACAGACAGAATAGTACAAATATGTAATCCAGAAACAGCATTCAGACCAAGAGCATGCAGCAGGTCATACCTGGCAAGTCAAACACAAAGAAGCTACTAAAAAAGATGCTGCAAAGGTCTTGTGGATGTTCTTTAATTTCTCTGTACATTTTGCAATTGCTTGTCATTTTATCATAAGTTATACTTGTAAATTATTTACTTTTCAATGTGTTTTTTTGATTTCAAATCTTGCTCAAACAATTTATTTTGGATATTTTATTATAATAAATTACTAATTACTTATAAAAAGCAATTTAATCTTGTATAAGAGCTATAAGCTATACAAGCAAAATCAAGTGCAAAATACAAACCAATCTTTTGTTAAGTAGGGAATCAGCCTGTATCTATAATATTTTAGTTCATAAAGATATTAATAAAACATAAACCCAAAAGAAGAGTAGATAATAAGGTCTGATGTCAAGTAACAGAAATAACATGGAGATGTACAAGGCATATATCTGCTTATTATGCAGCTGACTGCAATAAGAGCTTTAAAGTGACACAGACCTTGCAGGCTTTAATCCCATTGTCATGATCCTGTGTTTCTTGTAGTTCAGAGTCTATAGTCTAGAATTCATTTTAAAAATTAAAAACAGATTAAATTTAATTTCATGCTAAGTGTAGCTATATTCATCTGGTTTCTGAAAATTCCACAGTTACTTCTGTCTCATGGAGTTCAGGCAATGACTGTGACTCATTGACACGCATGCATTCTAATCATTTCCACGGTTCAAATGTCTTCATTTTAAAAGCTTTAGTAAACATTAAAAGCAAAACAGTTTACATAAAAATAAACAGAAAAATTGATAATACAAAATAAAAATTCTTACATGTTTTTGTTCAAGGCTTATAGATCTTGTAATGTTTCTTTGCGTTTCTCTTATTAGTTTTGTATATAACATATAACATATGTCAAACAGTCAGACATAAAACTTGAACAGTCAGAAAAGTGTATGCTGTCTTTACCCTATTGTAAATTAGGCAAACCAAACAGTTATATTTCTAACTAAAGATTAATTAACATTCTATTACTATAGCTCAGGAAATTCCATTACAAGTAAGCTTTAGGGGTTAAACAGAATCATCCATTATCCATGTAGCTATGAGAAACTCACATTCTAAGCAAATTTAGCAAACACCCATGTGCATTTTAACATTAACATTCTAAGATTGCCCCTTTCACTAAGTAAAATAAATGTTTACAGCAAAACATTGACTGTCTAATTTTCAGTGTGCCATCAGCATTCATATATGTCTTCCTTCACTTCTTTAACCCTTTCAAATTATGCACAGTGATTGTAGTCTAGTCCTTTTGCAGCTAGTAATATTATAGAAAAGGAAGCCTGAGGGAAAAAAACTCCAGTTGCTTCGTGCATTTGTCTGCCGTGTCAAGGTAATCAAACAAGTACTCTTCAGTTGTTGTCCCAATAATGAAAGCAGGAAAATGAAAGCAATAACTGAGCTCAGTTGTTTGTATAGTTTAGTAAACAATCAAGCCAGAATTTGCCCAGTTCTACCCTTTGGTCCTAACAATCAAATGTTGTTGGCACACTGGGTGTAGGCAGTCATCATTGCGTAACCATAAAAAAATAAATACATTTTTGAAAATACTTTGTGGAACACAACTTTTAAATACTTGGGGGTCTATCGGCTCTCAAGTGCAGCCATACTCCCCAAATTGGAAAGTGTGGCAGAGTACTTGCTGCACCCAGGAGTTAGTACCCTACTCAAATGTCTTAAAGAGAAAAGTGTATATTTTTTATGAAATCACAAACTCTACAACAAGATCCAGAGTTCTGTGGGCTTCTCTCATCTCAGTAAAAAATCAATGTTTTCAAACACCAGAAAGCCAAAAATGGTATTTTATTTTAAAGCGGTAGGATAGAAATAATTTCTGTCGTAATTTCACGGGCATTTGATTCAAATTATCCTACAGGCACTATGATGTTATAAATAATTGTTTATCAATATTCCATGAACTGATGAGTCAAAAGTGAAAAACTTTGGCTGACACAGCAACTTAAAATGTGGGGAGTTCTAACAGCACTCTATAAGAACTGCACCCTAGTGGTTAATTATGGTGGTGGAAGATTTATTGTCATTAAAGAAGCCATGATTTACATGATAGAGTTTTTCAGGAGGAAATAGCCATCTGTCCATGTGCTGAAACTGAACAGCAGCTGGGGCACACAGCAAGACAATGACTTTAACAAAAATGCCCAAGCAAGTTTACATCAAAATATCTGAAGATGATAAAGTTTGGAGTGAGTTAACATACTCAACTAAAATCATTTGAAATGCTTTGGCAGGACCCAAAATGGGCAGTTCTTGTTCAAAATCCCCCTGAAGCAATTTTGGAAAGTCTGCCAAATTGTGATATTTTTAGGAAATTTGTGGCTATATTTATTGCTACTAAAGGAAACTAGCGTGATCTCTAGGTGCAGTTGCACAATTGAAACAGATACCTTTTCATGAATCAGTCTGGAAATAATATTAAAGCCATTGCTATGACTCGGGTATTCCACAGAACTTCATTCTGAGCATAATTTCGAAAAGGTGGCCAGTCTGCCAAAATTACTCTAAGAGCACAGCATTAAATCATGTAGGAAGTTATTAGGATTCTAAAAAAAAATGTAATCCAATTTGTTTTTGTTGTCTCAACAAAGGTCATTGTTCATGATCTTGTGAATCTGTAGCACAAAGTGGTCAAAAAGGAATGACTGGCCTCCAGAAGACCCACAAACTAGGCCAGCCTGTAACTAGCCTTCCTAAAGATAGGCCTCACTCCAGACAAGCTGACACCAAACTCTACAGTCAGACCTTGGCCTGCACAGACACAAAATTGGGACTTTTAAAATTGAGAAATACTTCAAACGTTCAAAATGCACAAAAATACCCTTTAAAGGAGCGTATAAACCGTAAAACCTTTGGCTTGAATGACAAGGCAAGTGAAGAACCTTTATAAAGGATAGATTTATTTAAAATAAACAAAAAGAGAACAAAAAATTGAAAAGGGCAAATAATGCAAAATGATTTGTAGATGAAGACATTCCAAAGCACACCAGTCCACAATCCAATCGCAAAAATCCCAAAACAATTGGAAAAATCTAGAAAATGAGAAAAGTCAATGCAATACTCCCAACATGATCTTTACTCCACAAACAACAACAAAATGTATTGTATGCCTTTAGTACATTTTCATACAAGCCATGTATCACAAAGTGCTTTACAACAGGTTAAAAAAATAATTTAACTAATAAAAGAAAAAAATATAAATAGATAAGAATATGAATGAATAAAATAAATGCCAAAAATAATAAGAATTAAAATATAATCAGAATCAAAATATACTTAAATAATACAGACGTACAAGTAATAGATAAAGCAGAGTCCTTAAGTAGAGATTTGTTTGTCATGATTGTGACAGGTGTCTGGTCACACTCACAGGAAATCTAACTTAGACACAATTAAAATATTCGACTATGCCACCCAGTTTTATTAAGAGACTGGGAACTCTTGAAATTTACCGATAATAGCACACAGGTTTGTTTAAATTGGGTGTTGAGTAAACACACAATGAAAGACACAACAGTAATTTCAGGAAAAGCAACACTAACTTCTATTACACTAGACAATATAAAGTGTATTTAAAGGATAAATGAACATAACAAAATCTAAAAATATCAGGAACGAATTTCCCTTTTTTTAAAAGGAAAACACACAATCCATACTCTAAAGGTCCATCAAAAACAAGAATTGGAGGATACAACCTTTAGTGGTGCAGAGTCCAGTTTGTGCACTGTTACCCCAACAATTAATCGTCCAACTGTCCACCGATGCACTCTGTTCACCGGACACTCATTTCCCAACAGAAGTTTTGTCAGATCGTGGAATCCCTGTCAGTGTCTCCTCGTCATTCTTTTTTCCCACTCTGGGCTCCTTGTTTGCTGAGACCCAGGCATGCCTCACTTCTCATCCACCAGCTTTGCTTGGTCCTTTCATGCAGCTTTCCTCTCTCGCCGGACCCACAACCGTCTTCTTGTGGAGCTGTCTCTTCCTCCTTTGGGGTAAGTGTTGCAGTCCATGTCCCTCACGTCGCACCAGCCACGTACCCCAGTCTGCCAGCGAGCCCCTGTGCTCTCTGCGAGTATCTTGGCAGAATTTTCAGTGGACCGTCCCTCCGTGCCTTCTCCTGCCCAGGAGTTTAAATCTCCTTCAGTCCCTGCCATTGTCAGTCCTGGACAATCGGTTTAATCAATGGCACATCTAAATTTCCTGGGTTTAACAATTAATGAAAACACAAGTTAACAAAATGTATTGTTACCAACCATTAATGAGTACAGATCTGCTGATTAGATACCAATATTGTCAAACATGTTAATTTCCAAGTCAGGTAAATACAGACATCCTCCAAGGAAGGAGCAGTTCTGTTTTCACAACTTGGTATTGTTTGTAATCTCAACCAGCCAAAAACTTCAAAGCGGTGACTCCTTTGCAATACAGGAAATGCCTACATCCTGCAGACAGCCTTAACTTCTCACCCCAGTCCCAACAATGGGTACCTAATGGAACCACCCAGTGTACAAAAATTGTCCCCCTCTGACATGATTATAACAAGAAGTTTAATGCTATGATCAGATGGTTGAGGAATAAAATAGAAAAACTCCGGAAATAAGGCTCTGGAGAAAAAAACAAAATCTGCAGGGGTTCTAAAGCCAAAAGACCTCCTGGACCCCATCAAGCATTCTACTTTTATGCCTAGCCATCATGAGATTTCAGAGGGTGACTGGAAAACAAGGATGAAGTAAAAAAAAACAAACGAATAGAACCAGAAGAACAACTAACAGTAATCAAAACCAAAACTGAAGTCAGAAGGATTGCAGAGAGTTCAAAAACTAGAAAATATTCCCCTATTTGACTTTTTATGCTGTCGCATCAAGATTGACAGGAAATGACCTCAGAGGACACACCCACTCTGGGATGGTATTTAAAGCAGGAATTAACAATAGCACCATCAAAATGGCAGTGATATAATGGCCTAAATAAAAGATTAAAATCATACGTATGTCTCAAAAATAAATTAAACTAATGGATCCCTTAAAGCAGAAAATCCCCAACAGATGCAAAAGATATTCAAAATAGGAAACCCTGCCATCTACATAACATAAATGCACACCTAGAAGTTCCATGCAGTGGGTCTTGTTGACATTTGGAGTATTCACCTTCATTCCAACATCAAAGACGAAATCCAAGAAGTTTATGATATTTTCATGCAAATATAATTTAGTAGAAGTAGAATCAAAATGGAGCCATGAAAATGCCAAATTAAAAAAGTAAGTTTTTTGCAGTTTTTTAAAAAATGTTTCATGGTGTTAGCCTGACGTATCTCTATCAGCAAAGCATTCCAGATTTTTGGTGCATAACTGAGAATGGTCTCCTCACCACTTTTGTTATGTTTACATCCTGGAATATTAAGCAAACTTGCTTTTGAGGCTCAAAGATTAAGACTGGGAATACAAGGTTGATAGGCACTCCAAATGTAAGAAGAAGCAAGAATATATGCTAAAACTGATTAGATGTGCACAGATTTTCTTTTACAGGTTAAGAGTCTTGCTGCTGAATTCTGAACTGACAGGATCTTTCTTAGGGAGTCCGGTTAGAAGTGCATTATAGTAATCTAGTTGACTAAAAACAAAAGTGCAAATAATATTTTGCAATGTTCCTTAAATGATAAAACTTAATATTAGTAATCTGGTTAATGTACGATTTGAAGTTTAGGCCAAAGTCCATAATAACGTTTAAATTTTCCAATGAACCTCTGCTGGGGCCAACTCTTGCAAAAGAATGTAAAGATGGAGGGCAGTTCCAGCAGCAATAAAATTTTGGGGTATCCCCCACAGACCACAAGGGACATATGAAAACAACTTCGATGTTAGGTATTAAATACATCAAATATTAAACATAATATTAACAAAAGTTATACAACAACAAAAACATGAAAATAATTTAAAAAGAAGAACAAGGGAAAAATATTTAAGATAAGTAACAAAAACTGGCAGAAACATAACATATGACAGCACTAATGAAGACTTGGCATGAAAATGGGCTTCAATAGAAGGCAGCAAGCCTGAAACCAGTGCTAACCAAGAAGAACATAGATGGGCATCTCTAGCAACATTAGTCCCATTATGTTTCGTATCTAGCAAATACATTAAGAATATTGCAGATATAATAAAACATGGTGGGGGGAAGCGTGATGGTGTTGGAAATTCTTCAAGACCTGGGTGACTTAACATGATTGAAGGAACCATACATTCTGCTCCATATCAGAAAATTCTTTAGCAGCATGTCTGGTCATGAGTCTTTGAGCTGAAACAGCAAGACTGTGATTCAAAATGTAAAAAGCAAGTCCAGATTAGAATTGCTGAAATCAAGCAAAAATAAAGTTTTGGATTGACCTAGTCAAATTCTAGATGTAAACACAATACAGATGTTGCAGTTTGACCTGAAATGAAAAAAGGTGGGATAAAATGCTTCCACAGTGAAGTGAAAGACTGATGATGAATTCTAGGATGTTTTGGTTGCAGTCATTAAAGCTAATGGTTAGTAATTAATCAAAAGAGGTCAATTATGCTTTGACAAAGTGCCTGTGTACAATGTTGTTAATTCAATAAATGACATATGTAAAAAAATGTGTTATGTGTTCACTTAGGCACCCATTATTTAATAACTGATTTTAGGTTTCAAAAATTGTTAATAATGAAAAAAATCAGAAATGGTTAAAATACTTTTTCAAGTTACTGTAGTGGGCGGCACGGTGGCGCAGTGGGTAGCGCTGCTGCCTCGCAGTTGGGAGATCTGGGGACCTGGGTTCGATTCCCGGGTCCTCCCTGCGTGGAGTTTGCATGTTCTCCCCGTGTCTGCGTGGGTTTCCTCCGGGCGCTCCGGTTTCCTCCCACAGTCCAAAGACATGCTGGTTAGGTGGATTGGCGATTCTAAATTGGCCCTAGTGTGTGCTTGGTGTGTGGGTGTGTTTGTGTGTGTCCTGCGGTGGGTTGGCACCCTGCCCAGGATTGTTTCCTGCCTTGTGCCCTGTGTTGGCTGGGATTGGCTCCAGCAGACCCCCGTGACCCTGTGTTCGGATTCAGCGGGTTGGAAAATGGATGGATGGATGGAAGTTACTGTAGTCAATGTAGACAGCCACTATAAGAAAAAAAGTAGACTGACTTCTTCATGGAACTCATTCTAATTAAACCCGTTTTCACCTAAATAATAAAACTGGGACTGATAAGTGGATCTCTAGTTTGGTGTTTGTATTCATTTTCATTTTTAAGTCTAACAACACTGACATCCCTCCAAACTGCAACCTTAATAATACCAAAAGAGAGGAAAACACGCTTCTGAGCCTATTAAAATGACTCAATGGTTGATGAATAATTTAATTCTCTTAAACGTAAGAACACATTCAGTGTGCATTAGGAAGACTACCTGCTCCAGGAGTGTTTCACTGTAAACCAAATATTGTCTCTCTTTGCCATTAACTTCAACATACAATCCATCCTACTCAGCAATAAAGTTTCTTATTCTGCTGATCCATTCTTAATAATTAAAAGATGGAGTTTATTAAAGAAAGAAAACACACAGTACTCATGATAGCTCAGCAAGGCATCACAGTCTAATTTCAAAATACCAGTCACAGAAACTATAACATAAAAGTTAAGGTAGCTTTCTTAAAAAGAAATTAAGCCTCAAAATGTAGATAACTCATTTGTTTCATTGGTGCATTTTTCATAAAAACATTGTGTGTCTCCATAAAGTAATCATTACTTTAGAGTCTAACTTCTTTAACAATGCATTGGGCCATCAAGATGCATTTTGGCATTTTTCTTTAAAATGTCTCTAACAGGCGCCCCATATTAGATGATTATTTGATAATTAAGAAGGACACATGACTCATTATTCAACTAAATGACAATTATCAGGAAACTGTGCAAGGACTAAGAAAGTAAAGAGGGGCAGAATAACTTAATTTATGATTTAATTGAAGCATTGATCAGTGCAAACAGTTCACTTGAAAAAAGCAAGTCATTTATAAGTGCTTGCTTTCATCTGCCAACACCATAAACAGCAGGATGCAGCAGAAAGTCAACTTGGCATGAAAACTCTATCATACCACACTGACTACATAAAATCAAAATTAAAGAGCACATATGGTCCAATTCATGCAACTGGCATCTAGTGTTATCTTTATTGACCAATTCAGCATTGTTCATACACTCTAAACCAGAACAGCTTTCACTTAATTCATAAAAAATTCTGTGAATTCGAATGTGGGTAGGGATGCTTTGCCACCTGACAATAAGAAAAGCCGACATTACATAATGTTCTCAGATCATTTGGGATATTCCCAGCATTTCAATTGAATGTGTGAAAACAAAGGGAGCATTGTGAGGTAAATTCAGCAAGGTTTAAGCAGGTGAATATGTAAAAAATTGCAATAAATCAATGACTAACCGTTCATTCCTCATCTATAATGGCTTTGTCATATTTAAGATCATGCAAGCTGCAGTCTATCCCAGCAGCTTTGGGCTCAAGGCAGGAAACGAGTCTGGTTGCCACTTGTTCATCTCAGTGAAAATGACTAGATGTATAGAATTGTGCATTTTTGTAAACATCAATAGTATTAATAAATCATTGAGCACCTTTATGTATTACCAAATTCTTCAAATGAGAGATGTAACTCTAACATAGAATGAGTTATATCATGTACTCTGGACCCCATTGAGGTAGTAGCAAATGAGAGAATTAAAACAAAACTGAGTGTCATTAAGAACAATACTTCACACCCTCTCTTAGACACACTAACTGTGAGTATTTTCAGCCAACAAATTATTCAGCAGAAGTGAGCCAAGAAACGCTATTGGGGCTCCTTTATACAAACAGCAATTTGTCTGCATAATGCCTCACTGTGACTGTGACTGCCAAGTCAGACGTTTTCTTTCTTTTTAATTTTCTTCTTTGTTCAGACCAATATGTGTGTATATTTATTTATTTATTTACTTATGTATCTACATATTTATGTATTTATTTATTTAAAGAGCCTCTGTAAAAGCCATATTTCCCCCAGGGACAAATAAAGTTCTATCTCTCTCTAGTTTGACTGCAAGTATGGAATTTTTAGTTAATATATGAAGTTATAGCAATGAATTATTAAAACATAAGGAAAAGGACTGAAGGTAACTAAAGGGTTAACCAAACGTTAGCTTAAAAGTTGAACACATGAGGTCTGCCTCATCTTAATGGAGCCACCAACGTAATTACTAAGGTTAAAATGAAGTGAATGAGTAATGAACACCCCTTTAAAACGTGAGGACAAACTAGTGAGAAAGCCCAAACACCCCCATTTGTGTGAAGAAATATTTAGAATAATGGAAGAATTGACATGTATATGAAATTACTGGTGGCTGTAGTTGATTGGTTAAGATGATAGAATTCTGCGTGTTAAGAGTCAGATGACATGATGTATTAGATAAGGAAATGGTAATGGAAAAATATACAAGAGAATAAATTGTTTAATTAATTGCTCACTCCATGGACTGAGACATTTGTGCTTATCTGTGTGCAAATAAAGAATTGTTCTACATTCTCATCTGACTCAGAGGAAAGTTTTTTCCACAACAAATCCAATTGTAAAACAGACATCTTCCACAATCACACATATGCAGTGCACCTATACATGTGTAGAATGTGTAAATTCCATACAGATACTGACCAGACTAGAAATCAAGCCTAAGCTAATAGCGCTGTGTGACAGGAACACTAGCTATGCACCACTACTCTGTGCATGTTTAAACTTCAGAAATAAATAACATAATTAAAATCAAATATATACATCTAAAGTCATCTTAGCTGATAGTATTTATTGCTTGCAACATGTCTGCTTAATCTGTTAGTGTGAAGATATAAGGCCATAGCAGGTCATATCTTTGCAAAATAAGGCAGTGGTGGGGATAAGCATCTTTAGCTGGCTACTGTGCTCTGATCCAAAGACTAAGAAATTCAGTGATCTTTTTTTAATTTTAATTATATGCTGATTTGATAGCTATATATTATATAATAATAATAATAATATTGAATTTAGGGCATCAAAACTTTACCTTTTATTTTGAGGAATTATCAAAGCTAGTGAGAAAATGCTATTTTCCAAATAAAGAATTGTTCTGCATTCTCATCTGGTTTCTGTGAATGACTTCTTTGAAAATGGAGGAAAGTTTTTTCCACAACACAATCTATCCCTCCTCTACCAAAATACTAATACTTATTATCCACAATCATAAACTAATAACACTATCAAGAAAAACAAATTAAGTTTAAAAAAATATCCCGTGAGCTAAGTGCTTGGACTTAAATAATATAACTAGTTGTCTTTTCTCTTGTGCTCTTGGATAGACTGTGTGCTAAGATTGATACCATTTTAAATAAACAACATTCATCACTTTTAAAGAACAATTTGTGGTATTTGTTTCAACTGTTAGAAGCTAATTGTTACATATCAACCTGGTAAATTATTCACATGCTATTTATGTGACATTTTTGCAGCCTTACAAATGGTCTCTCTTACATGCAATCAGCTAACTACAAGAGGACCGCCCAAGAACTCAATTAAAATGAATCACCGCAACAGCCTGCTTTCTAATAAAAGGCAGCGAAAAAGACTTCACTGAAGTGTTACACACCCCACACACAAGGTGCTTCAGTAAAACCTTTCATGCAGACAACAAATTGCTAGCTCTTTGTGATCTGGAGTCTTCGGGCTACGTCTCAGCATGACTCTCTTCACCATTTGAAGATCTGACGTATTGTGAGGAATTGCTAATCACAGTGGCTCTGTGGGGTGCTCATATCAGACGTTAAGCATGTAAATTGCATTTTGAGCCATTTTTTGATGGTCTGGTGAATGGATAGAAGTGGCCTGCGTTTCTAAAAAAAAAAGAGCCTGCAACTGCTCTTTGCTTCCCATTTCTCCCATCAATCAATCAGTCAAACGGTTTCTGATGAACACCATTTGAAAGTGCTTTATATTAACAGTAATATGGTACCTAATTTTTAACACTGGAAGTTGAGACAGGTTAAGTAACATGCTCAAAGATTTCACAGTTACCCAACATAGAAATTTTTATCTGTAGGATTTTACAATTTAGCTTCCATACCACATGAGCATCTTCTTTGCTCCTAGACAAACACAGATGCTATTTTCTTACTTGGCAAGGAAGGAATTATAAATTACCTTGCGTCCATACCAAAAGGAGACTAGTCATTGCTTATAACCAACAGAGAATGTGGCTGTTTTTTGGATCGGTTTAGATCTATTTATTTTGCTGTTTGGATCGGAGTAAAAACAGTAGTCGTTCTACACAACTTCTAATCAGAGAGAATGTCAAACTTGATGACCACAATTGCTGAGTATGCCAGATTACACAGCTACAATTTGCAGGTCATGAAAAATTAGACAACTCCATGATAACTACCTGCATAGCCACACATTTAAAAATAATTGTCGCTCGCCCTGTATTTTGGATGAACGCTTTAGAGGTACGGCAAGTTCCTCCACAATCTCAGCCCTTTTGTTTTCTTTTTTCTGTCACGGTTCGTATAACGCAAGACATAAGACAGACAAGCCTCTGTTCTGTTTGTGAGGTCCAAAACACCTGTGTTGCCAATTCCTTGTAGTTACTGTACATTATGTGCATTGACTGAGCTCTCATTGGTTCACTGAGCCTGTCTGATTTTGTCATAATGAGTCACAGGCTGGTTGAATTAAGATGCTGGGTATGTCAGACTGCACAACTGGTAGTCACAGTAGCATGTTGCAACTGCAACAGATTTCCTAATATTTTGTAAATTAAGTCTGTGACCAGCAATCGCTAGAAAAGTCGCATAATGTAAAAAAGCCTTAAACTATACTCTGCATGAATAATGGGAATTCAGCGGGTTGGAAAATGGATGGATGGATGGAAAATGATTGATGTCTACAGTATGGTTGGCCCTATTACATGTAAAGGGGATTATAACATATAATGTTAATAATAAAAGATATTCAAACAGTATGAAAAGGTGAAGCGGAAATAAAAAAATGTGGACCAGGAAATGAAACATAAGTCCGAGCAATACGGAGTACAAAACTATCTGTCATCAAACCAAAGGGGAGATCAAAAATTAAAGTCAAAAGAGAAACAATTAGGATTCATATGCCAGAAATTTACTACAATTCCATGCAGAGCTTATGCAATGTATTCACAAACTTTTTTTTTCATGTCCATTCCAGTTTAGGATTGCTGTGACTTTGGTTTTATTCATATTAATTAATTAATTATTTTCATGTTCATAAAACAGAAGAGAGGGTTTGTGAAATTCACACTTCTCAAGTTTTACAAATTAATTAATGTGCTTATGTTTTGAGTTTCATATTTTATGCACATATTTAACATGATTTTCTAAATTATTACAAAAAATAAGGATGTTACGAACATATAGTAAGATAAATAGTCCCAGTATATCCTAAAAACATGTCATATACAAATACAAAGTTCTGGAAGACTGCTAGTGCATTTGCCGATCCATAGGGTATAACCCTGTACTCATAATGTCTGGATGTGGTATTAAAAGCTCTTTTTCATTCGTATCCCTGCTTCATATACAGTATGTCAGATTATATACACTACAGAATTCTGATTTGTTGAACACGGTGGATCCTTTAACTTGATTCAGTAATGATGAAACTAGGGTTAATGGATACGTCTCCTTTATAGTAATTCTACTTAAATCTGTGAAATCAATGCACAATCTTAACCCTGTTTTTTGGGCAAAAAGAAAAAAAAGCATCCATTACAGGACAATTAGATGGATTTATAAAGTCATTCTTTAAATTCTACTTTATAGACTCCTCTAATGCCAGAGCTTCTGATAAAGAAAGATCATTGGCTTTATCCTTTATGTAAAAGCGATCCTGGCAATACCTCGACACCACAGTCGTACTACTTGTGCGGAGCTCATTCTAAAGCCTTTAGTTTTCTAAACACATCAATAAAGTCTTTACTGTATTCTGAAAATTCCTCCATAGCAACACATTTATAGAGTAGTGTGAAACAGCTGGCAGTGAAATCTTTCCAAACAATGGTGAAAACCAAAAGAAAGCCACATATTAAATTGAGAAATCTTGGTGTTAACAGAGCACCAAAATGAATCATCAAAAAATGTAATAAGTGCAGAAAAAGTTTAATTAGAAACAAAAATCACAACAGTCAGTTTTGAGGTGTAATGACAGAGGGGATAAAAATGTGATATGGCAAATCAGTTGAAATATCCTACACCACACGCTTTGCATGAAGATGTATTCAGGTCTGGAAAAATGTAAATCTAGTCTCTATACCTCAGTGAGAAAGTGATGTTCTGTATTACCTCAAATTGGAAAAAAAACTAATTCTGTTTAAAAAGATGTGTTTTCCATAACTTAGCAAGAACTCATTAATGTATCAATGATGTAAAAATGCCGGCCTTGTGCTGAACCTTTGTTATTTTCTAGATCCTAAATAAAGGATCATTTTAGAAGGGGCTCTATAACCATACAATATGGCTCTTTTCGCTGGATTGGTGATGAGTACTGATTTTTATGGAGTATCCTTGAAGCATACTGTTGTTATTTTCAATTAATTCTGTTGTGCTTTGATATTATTCTTTGTTTCTGATAAAAATAAAAAAATATAAATAAGAAAAAGTTTTAGTTTTAGCTAACAGTTCTGACCAGCGAGGTTAATGCCCATATTTCACTTTCCTTCCTATTACATAGGCACCACAGGGTCACATTTCTACTTCAGAAAGTACGACTTACAGAGTTAAGAAAAACATGATTTAAAGGCAAATGGAAAGTGCAGGCAAGCTGTGTCCAAGCACGACTTGAATAAGATTAACTCATTCCAGCTCTCGCGCTCTGCTTCCTCTCTGCTTCTAGTTAATATGTCTCTCTCAGATTCGTGCAAATAAATTGGTACGGCAAGTGAACTATGATACATAGCGAAATTAGAGAAGTCGCAAAATCAACCGGAATGTTCAAGCAAATTATAGAGAAAAACCCGATTTAAATCCGTTAAGTAGTTGACAGACATGCAGACAGACATTGGATTTTTATATATATAGAGAAGATTTTTTTTTGCATTACAAAGAATGAGATATAACATAGCAATAACTTTACAATATTTCAATATATCAATCATATTTTCAATCAGAAATAGTTACAATATTTTAATCACATTACAGTATTTAAAACACAATCCAAGCAAAATGCAATAAACATAATATTTGCAGCACTTAATGCCCCACCCTTAACATGTTCAGATAACTATGTGAACCAGACACCCCTTATAAAAACAGTTTTTATTTAAGTTAAAAAACAGAAACAGAACAGATGCAGAGATGCAGCAGATTTAGAAAAGCAGTAATATAGTACGTTCTTGCCAAATTCTAGAGGAAAAAATGCACCTTTCATGTAAAAATTTGTTTTTCTAGTTTTAGGTAATATTAGACATAATTGTCTCATTGGTTATGGAAAAAAACAGTTGTTTAACTGGTGGGAGACAAAGAGTGCAGATGAGAGGAGAATCCTCCATATGGAATGAGGTCATTACTGGAGTCCCTCAGGCGTCTGTCCTTGGACCATTACTTTTTCTGTTTTATATTAACAACATACATTCTGGTATAGTTAGTAAACTTGTCAAATTCACAGCAGAGACTAAAATTGGAGGGATGGCAGAAACTGAAGAGGCAGCAAAAACAATTCAAAAAAACTTGGACAAGCTCCAAAACTGCACAAGCAAACTGGAAAAAGTGGTTTAATCTAGAAAAGTGCAAAGGAGTGGTAATCCTATAGATAATAATAATCTTTACATTTATATAGAGCTTTTCTCACTAGTCAAAGCACTCTCCACACAGGGAAAACCTGGGAAGCGAACCCAAACCCTCCTTACCGCAAGATGGGAGACAATATCCTAAAGGAGGGACACAACATTTTCATCGTCCAAGAAATGTGCAGAAGCAATTAAAAATGTAAATAAAATATTAGATGATATCGTAAAAACTGTTGAATATAAGTCAAAGAAAATTATGCTTAGATTACATAATGGAGTAGTAAAACTAAATCTAGAGTACTGTGTGCAGATCTGGTCTCCGTGGCACAAGGAAGACATAGCAGCACTTGAAGCTGTGTAGAGGAGAGCAAACAAATGCATCCCAGGACTTAAGTACAAGTCTCACTCTGACTGACTCCAAGGAATAAACCTTGAGACTGTATTCTGAGTATTTAAAATCTTCAGAGGCACTGATAAAGAAGATCCAGCAGAAGTTTTTTTAACTTGAGGTTGAATCACGTACTAGAGGACACCAATCATTTAGGACTGAAGCCAGTTTGCACTTCTTTATGCAAAGAGTTGTTGGAATCTAAAAGAAGCTACCCAGCTGTAAGTTGAAGCAGACAACCATTAAGACGAATCTGGATGAGATATTGACCCAGCTTAGCTATTAACTAAACAAACAGGCTTGATGGACTGAAGGGACTCCACTTATATGTAAAGTTGCTTATGTTCTTATGCTTCTTTCAGTTAAGTGAGATTAGTCAATGTGGCAGTGTAGGAAATCCTTACCCATCTGATGGTACTCCAAACAATACCATTAGAAGAATAGGAACTATTGTAAGTCTGACACAATCTATTGATAACAAATATCCTCCCCCAAAATGGTTATCAGGTAGGACAATATCAAAAAGTAATACCTAGCGAGACTGATGCTAGATTAGAGTTGAGTCCTTCACATGTTTTGAAAGGAAAAGACACTTTTGAAAAGTACACACTAACTGTAGTGGACAGAAGTTGATGCAATACAACCTAGTTGTGAAGGCTTATGGGAAGTACAAAAACACACAGCATAGCGCTCTGCCATTAGTGTAGTTGAAGTCAAGGTCAAATGAACATGGACATTCCACTGTGGGATTTGACCATTGTTGAACAATGCACCGTAGTGAGATTTCTTTGGGCAGAGGAGGTGAAACCTGCTGAAATTCTCCAAAGCATGTTGGCTTGTGCAGATCAGCAATCTGTTTGGGTATCTATCTTGCATAAACTTTATGGTACCCCCAAGTCATCATGCATTATGGCATGTGCATATACAGAGGTGATATCCAAATGAGCGGCAATAGTGGGTAACAATCTGTCAGTCTTCTCTGATGAAGGCACTCACCATGTTGATGTGAGCCGGTGTGTGTGATGTTGATGGTCAACCAGATCGAGTGTCATTGGTTACACTTCATTGTCTCAATTTAAACCTTTCTACCCATTCATAAACATTTCACTGAGTCATGCTTTTTCACTTCCGTACTTAGCCAACATCCTTCCATGAATGTCAGCAGGTTTCACTCCTTCTGCTCAAAGAAAACTCACTGTAGCATGTCAACAATAGTGCAATCCTACAGTGCAACATCCATGTTCATTAGACCTTGGCTTCATCAAGCTCTGCTCTGTGTGCATCGGAACTACTAATTTCCAATTGCCTTTACGTTTTATATTTACCCTTGTATTAATAGAAGGATGTGCAATTTAGGCTCAATTACATTATTTTTTACATAGGTTGATAAAGAGTGGATATTATGAATAAGTGAATTCCATGTCATACCTGAGATGTTAATAGAGAGGTACCTTTCCCAGTATTGCCTAAGATCATCTACAAGTACACACCATGACAATAATTGATAATGCTACTGATATTCTTTTTAAATTATCCTAAAATTTGTGTGTAGAGATTTAAGAACTGAAATTATCAATCAAAAATAATATTTACTTTGTAGCACATAATGGACAAGTTAAAACATATAGAAATTTAGTCATCCGTATGTTTCCAAAAGTAAAAAAAGAGCATTAAAGATGAATCTATCTGTTAAATCTAATAGGTGGCAATATGCCAGATGATTGCCGAAGACAGCAAATTGCACTCTTCTTCTCACATCTCAAAGATGTGTATGTGCTGGTTAAAGCTTAAATTAACTTAATATATGTGTCTGTGTTTGTGTGTGTGTGTCTGGTGATGAACTGGTGCCATGTCTGTGATTGTATTCAGTCTTAAATTCACTGTTGCCAGTATGGGCTGTGACAATGATAGGGTTAAAGGTGTTCAACAAATACACTGGTGAACACTAAGTATCAGTATTTTTTGCTGCAAAGAATCATGACCATTAATAAATGCAATGTCATATCTCTATTGACTGCTTAGATGATTTGAATGAATGATCATGGTGAATTTGCTGCAAATTATTGCCTGTACTGCAACAACCATTAACCTTTAGTAAATTACAAATAAAAATAATAGTTCAATGCATTAACATATGATTTAAACAACATATATTAAAAACAAATATTACTTAAATGTATGAATTAGAGGCAGAAGAGAGTAATTCTGCTGCTTTACATCTTCCCACTTGTCAGCTGAAATTGCACATTAGGTCACTTTCTGTGTGGAGTAGGCATTTTCTCCCCGTCTCTGTGTATGTTTCTCTATAGCTATTCCAATTTTCTTCCCACATTCCAAAGATGATTAATTGGTGATTCTAAATTGGCCTTATGTGAGTTTGAGTGTTGGTGTCTACATGAGAGGGCCCTCTTCAATTTCAGTTTAAGTCTTGCTCTCAGTGCTGTGGTGATAGTCTTTACCTCCAACTCTGAACTGGATTAAAAGGGTTTGATGATATTATGTTATGTTTAATTTAGAAAGTTCTCATATTAGCCTCCTAACAAATCTTATCTTACTTTATTTTCTTTGTGTCTGACAGGTTAATATTATATAATGTTAGGGTAATATTGTGTACTACTGTTTTACTGTATTACTGTGTTTAACTGTAAAGTAGTCTGTGGCAGATCAGTAGTGCATTAGTACAGAGATAATTTTGACCTGAAAAAAGAGATAGAAGTATGATGTTAAACTTTCATGGTCCGTCTTAAATTTATCCACAGGATTTTATGAAAGTATTTGGAAAGAGGCAACCACCTATCCTAGACAGTCAGTTGATTATCTCTGTTAACAATGAATTATTTCTGTGAAACAAAACCAAACCTTTAGAAGAATATCTACATTGACAAAATAGTCCACACCAAATCTAGGTGAAAAAGGCAGTATTATTGACCAGGAAGGCACACCATTTATTACAAGGCAGAGCTAAGTTCACTTCCAGGAAAGTATAGCTTCAAAACAAAGCATGTCAAGGTACTTGTAAAAAACGTAACAGCAGAATGAGGAGATAGCATGGCCACTTGTGCTTTTGTTCTGACCTGGTCAGGGTACTGAAGTTTGCTTGGAATTGCTCCAGACACTTTGGTTTCCTTCTGAATCTCAGACACATGCATGATGAGAACATTAATAACTTTAAATTAGCCAAATAAAAACTCTAAATTGAAACATTAAAAAGAAAAGCCAACAGGTCCCCTGAAAGACCTTCTAAAATAAAGGAGCATTCAATCAGGCATGTAGATAAATGTGTCCTGCGATGTCGTAGCGTACTCTCCTGGTTTAAAATCCAAAAGTAGTATTCCTGTAGTTGAAAAGAGGGTTATGAGTGAAAGGTAAGTTGGTTTACTCTTCTGAAATTCTAATTGTATTAACAGAAACAACTTTTACTTTGCTTTGGTTTGCTCACTTTTTTGTTAGTTAGTATACTGTATGCAGTAATTGGAATATCAGACAGTTCAAATTAGCCCAGTAGGGGTAAAATTGAAGTGCATTTCATAAATCAGATATTAACTTTAATTAGCTAATTTTGTTATGTCTTAAGCTTTGCATCTGTCATCTGTATAATTAAAGTAAGAAAACTGATTAAAAATGTGAAAACTGTTTCTGCCTGACAGATTATTATGTTATTATGTAATGCCTTAAATCATCAAACCAAACATCTATACTATTTTTAATGGCCTTCTTTAGAGGCCATTTAAAAAAAACTCTTTGTAATAAGTTCGTCAGTCTCTCTCCGTTTAGAATTTTATAGCAAACTGACCAGCATATAACTTTATGAACACAACAGGAATTGTTGATTTGTCATTAGCATCTGTTTAATAACATTTTTATTTAGAAATTTCATCAGTTATATAGAGTGCTCTGCAAAAAGAATAAAACACTTCAAAAGTTTTCAGATGTTGTTGGACTAAACAATATGTATACGTCTTTTCCAAACTGCAATTTTACTGTAACTCATATGTTCAAGGTTTAAAAAGTTTAGGATAAAACATGTACTTTGTTAGTAGCTATCAGTATGCTGCATGTATAAGTAATAACACCCCTGTGCTCTGCCTTATATTTGGCCTCTAGCTGTGCTCTATTAAAGCCATGGCCATGTGCTCCTTAGGAATCACTGGTCACAGAGTGACTAAGAAAGGAAAGCAATCAAAAAGAAGACTAAAGAACACTGTGAGGAAGTTGCAAGATGCATTCATTAGCAAGGTTGGACAACTATTTCAAAGTGTTTCGCTCGATAATTGGAATTGGAAGCTCTAATACACTGCCCAAGTACTGCAGGGAAAAGGCCCACCAAACAAGAAGGAGACTCATAAGGGAAGCTTTGAAGAAGCCAACGATCACCTCTAAAGACCTGCAGATTTCAGCGGCTGAGAATAAAATAGATGAACATTTCGGCCATCTGTGTCAAGTGTTCTGTATAACGCTCTATGAGAGACACTGTTGTTCAAAATAGAATAATTATAAGCCAATGAACATAGCTGATATGAAATTAAAACAGCTATGTTTGAGAACAGAACTGAGCTTTTGAGTCAAAATTGAAAATGCTACTGATGGTGCAAACCTTAGCTGTCCATACTTCAAGAAACACAACAGTTAATTAAGATGTCAGTTACAGTACATCATGATGTAGAAGGCATGGACTTGGAAACTTAAGATGAAGGAAACCTTTAAAGGAACACACACTGTATGAGAAAATATTGTAAGGGAGCTTGTTTCAGCCTGTTGAAAAACTGAAGCATGGAATATAATGCATGTTTTCAGCATGTATGATGGACAACCTAAAGCAGGTGGCAATGTCAAGCTATTTAACACAGCACAGGTAAGATATCCTAATAGTTTGGACAGGGTCACTAGACCACCAACAATATCAGCCATTGCAACCCAACATTTTGGAATAATTACTCCTGAATCAAAGACGTGGATTAAGGACAGAAATTACACAAGATACTCCTTTGGCCAATAAGTGTCAGCAGAGCAGTGACATGCACAGACCTTCTGGTGGGCAGTGACTCAAAGGGGGAGAAGGGGCGCCATACAAAACAGTATTTGTTACTTTTTCTTTTAAGCATTTTATTGAATTTATTAAAAGCAAACAACATTCCATACAAGCAAGTCAAATTTTACATAACTAATTTCACATCAAATCAACCCCCCACCAGGATTTGGTACATTTTAATCCTGGAAATGATTTACTACCCACTTTTGTTTCTGTGATTTTCTGTGATTTAATTTCACTAGAAATTTGAGTGTAACTTAGGGGCCATTAAAATATTTACAAACTTTGCAGTAAATGTTTGTCCACAATTGATTCATTGATTGATATACTGTCATTCAGATTTAATAATCCACTTACTCTGGATAAGAGGACTAAGAAAATGGATGGACTAATGGATACATTTAGGAGAATACGCACAGAAGCAGTTTGAAAATGTAAAATAAAACTCAGTAAAAGACTGGTTCGTCTACAGAAGGAAAGATGTGTGTTATGGTTACTAAACCTGTGTTCAGGTGAAAGCTACAACATGACGTTTAACATAATAATGATGCCTTGGTGGATCCACTGAGGATTAGGATCTCCCCATTTATTGCTTGATAGCATTGTGGCACAATGTAGAAGGTGAAAAATGCATGAGATAACCCTAGAAAATTGAGATAATATATTAAAAATAAGAATGTTTTTGCTGCCTCAACAGCACCCTATATAGGAGTAAGACCCGGCACAGTTTGTTTTCTTGCATTGCCCTTAATATATATATTTAGTCCTTGACATGATAGACAAATACATCTTTTGATAAAGGGGTGTAATTCCTGTGAAGGCATATCTACACACAGAAAATGAAGCTATGTAACTTGAGACATAAAACACTATGTTTTTGGTGTTTTTGCAGCTATTAAGATGTCTCTGACAACTTTCTGTGTTCACATTCGGAGTTAAAGTGTAATATTTTAACTGTGGCAGGTTCTAAATGCTCAGATGACAATGTCGTGAGCAGAATATCAAGTTCACAATTTAAACAACTAGCGCTGTTACTGCTTTACCTGATCACACACAGCATCATTCCATTAACAACAGCCAGGGTTATTAAACAGAAATCACAGTTAATCAACTGATTTGGGATAAACAGAATGATCTACTTATGTTTTACAGAATAATCTGCATACATCACAACCCCCCTACACACATCACAAGCAATAGAATGCAATAGAAGGCACACATTTTTTTTTTACAGTGTAAGCCGTGTCAAGAAGTAATCCATAATATTTGCAGTCAGAGCTCTGTAGGGTAAAGGTAAGGTCTTAAAGAGGTTTCTGAAAAGGAGGTAAATTAATTCAGGTGAGCAATTGAACAACTTACGGGGTCAAAGCATTTGGCACTTGTGAGGACTGTGAAATCAGCAAGGATGTTACTTGAGGATATGCACTTAAGCTCAGCATACACTCTACCGTGCTTAATTTCTAAGGTGAGAAATCTCCTGTGGAGAGCAAAAAAATGCCAGCATGGTTTTTGCTAGTTAGATATTGTCTGTGATTGTTTAAGCTGATGTCAAATTAGTAGCAGCCAGTATTAAACTTGTTAATATATGTTAAATATACTGTAAATGGGCAAATGTCCTGTTATCCATGCTTATTTTAATTTTGTTTTAACTATCAGTTGTGGTGGGTGGCCGGCTAAATATTCCGGCCCTCACCCCCAGGCCTCCAGGTGGAGCTCTCCCAACAGCGTGGACGTTCCCCGAATTCAAGCAGGGCCTCATGGACTTTGTAGTTTATATGCACAGCCCTGCTGGATACCATGGGGACCAACAGGAGTTGCTGTGGGGAGGCTACCGGACTCTTACTTGCCCTATAACCCGAAGGTGCATCATGATCACATAATAAGAGGAAACAACGTGCTTCTGGGTTGAAGAAAGGAGCTTTTTATCCGACCCAGAAGTGTTCATGATCACATGGACAGAAGGGAGAAACACTTCTGGGTCATGGACTATATAAAGGACTCTGGGAAACCAGTACACTGAGCTGAGCTGGGAGGAAGGGTGGCGAAGTGTCTGGGAGCGTGGAGGATTGATTATAGTATTGATTAGTGTGTTTATTGATTTATGAGTATTGTGGAGTGGAGGGTGCTTTGTGCACGTTATTGTCTAAATAAAAGTAATATTTGGACTTTTACCTGGTGTCTGGAGTCAAGTCAGAGGGTTCAAGAGGACGACAGCAACCTTAATCTGTCACACAGTCCACTTCAGGAATGTAGGTGAGTAAAAGCTCCTATCAAGACATACTAGCTGTAGTATGGAAGTATGGAAGGTCCTGCACATACATACGTTGTGTCAACTTAAAGCCTTGAGCTGAGCTGATTCCACATTTTATCCTGGAGTGAGCTGGCTGGAGCTCCTGGACAAAAACCAATATGAACATGAGAAGAACATGTAACATAAATAATTAATCTGTTCCAGATGGGTAGCAATGCAAGTTCCAAGCACTGTAATGGGCAACTTCAAAGTTATTGTGTTGTCAACCATACAGTCCATTTTGCATGAGTTCACGAGTCTCTAATAGTTATTAAATCTTTTTTTTTTGGATTTTATTGATTTTATTAAAATCAAATAAAATTCCATACAAATAAGTCAAGTTTTACAAAAATGGGTTTGAAACAAATCAACCCCCACCCATGAGAAAGAGAGCCAGGCCAGCAGAGTAAAACTTTAAGATAGTAAAAATAAGTAAATAGATAAATTAATAAATGAATAAAGATAAATAGAGTTTAAAAAGAGGGGAGAAAATCTGCTTACTCAATTAAAATGCTTATTCTAAAATGTTATTGATCAGATCCTGCCAGGTTTTAAAAAAGTTTTGCACAGGTCCTCTAAGTGAGAATTTGATTTTTTCCAGTTTCAAATAGTATATAACATCAGTTACCCACTAACTTAAAATAGGAGGGTTAGGATTCTTCCAGTTGAGCGAGATAAGTCTCCGTGCTAATAGTGAAGTAAAGGCAATTACAGTTTGTTTGTCCTTCTCCACTTTAAGCCCATCTGGAAGGACACCAAACACAACTGTTAGTGGGTTAGGAGGGATTGTGACTCCAAGGCTGTCTGAGAGGCATTTAAAGATTTTGGTCCAGTTAATAAATCTTTAACCACCATCAAGATGAAGGAGCACTGGTCTGGAGAATAAGCCAATATCAACATTTAGAAGAGGCTTATTTAAGAAGCATAAGCATGCACATTTCAGTGTTTTTCTGTGAGTGTAAAGATTTAAATGATCATTTTTATGTACTGTTTCTAAAGTCTTAGACAGAAAATATCAGACATGAATGGGCCAGACATTTGACTGTATAGACAGGTGACAGACATGCTTTTTCATTACATAGACAACTGTCATATATGTTAAAAATCAAACTGTCAAAGTGATGTTTAATGGTATATGTTTAAGTCACATTTTGAAATTCTCAGCTTTGAAATGCTAGGAATGGTTTTTATCACATTTCTTATTTCACTTGACAAAGATCAAAATAAAGACTAACTTTGTAATCTTAAATGTAATTTTTGTGTATAATAAGCTGCTAATAAAGAAGTGTACTTTGAATACCACAACAACAATTTATTTCTTGTATAGTCCAAAATCACACAATGAATGCCTCAATTGGCTTTAAAAGGCCCTATTTTTTAACAGTCCCCACAACCTTGACTCACTAAGAAGACAAGTAACCCCTCCCCCCCAAATCAAAAAACCTTTGTTGGGACAAAATGTAAGAAATCTTGGGCCGGGCAATTCAGAGAGAGATATCCTACAAGGCAGGTAAGGTGTGCAATGGGTATCAAAAAATGGGGTAAATACAACACACAGAACAGAGCACAAGTAGTCCTCTTTACAGAGCTAGATGGCCACTCTGTCATTACCACCACAGAAACACAATACAACAGTAAGATCTACAAGGCAAAATGCAAGAACAGAGTATACCACTTACTAAATGCAGAACTGTTACATATAAAGATATGGATTTATTCAAATACATCAAAAACAAAGTAGAAACTAATTAACATAAATGAAAAAACAACAATATCTGTTGATCATTTGATTGTAGAATCACGGCCAGAATATCAAAAAGGAGTGTGACAAGTCAGACACAATCAGAGTCCTGGAGACCTCGGTCAACCAGCCGCCTCCACCCTATTGGCCATTCTAGAAGTGAGTCACTGCTGGGCCAGCTGATTGGATAAAAGAACCCTTCTGCCCCATGATTCCAGTGTGCTCCTTTATGTGAGATGACTTTTCCATATAATATATGATTATTATATGGAAATAATTTCCATATATAATACTAGTGTGTGCGGTGGGCTGGCGCCCTTCCTGGGGTTTGTTTCCTGCCTTGCACCCTGTGTTGGCTGGGATTGGCTCCAGAAGACCCCCGTGACCCTGTGTTCGGATTCAGCGGGTTGGAAAATGGATGGATGAATGGAATACTAGTGTGTGTTTATTTACATGTAATTTTATTTTTATTTGATTTAAGTCTGAAAGGTAAGAAAATGAGTGTTTCCCTAAATTAATGGTTTCAAATAACTTGAACTTGAATGTGAGCATAAAAGGTCAATGGTGGTTACTGTAGAGTTTCAAGGTATACATACACATATTGCACTTTGAAATCTAATTAATTCTACAATGTAATTAAATACTTGAATGAGCACTATTTGGAGCTAGGTCAAAGAAGAATAACTTTTAGTATTCTTTTTCCTGTTTATGCATGTTCTGCTTCCATGCATCCTGTATGTCATGTTTATGGCGATATTATCTCTAAGTGAGGAGGTTTGCATTCAGTACAAGAGTATAAATTGTTACATTTCCCCCTGCCATGTTGGGCCTTATTGCACAAATACAGATTTTATAAACTGAAATCAGTTCTATGTGAAGCCCAAAGTAACAAAGTAAGTCAATTGTTCCAAACTTTAAGAAAATATTTACAAGCAGAGAAAAATCAGGATTACAGTGAACCATGGAATTAAGACAAATTCAGTTCATACCTTTTCTTGACTTGATTTCTTCATTTTTAGCTCATATTTTCACTTTTGTGTCACCATGGGGTCTCTTTTACATAACAATTGTTCGCTTGCTTACTTCAGGAATAGCAGGAAACTAAAATGACCCCTTGAGTGAAGACTATTAGTTTACATTTTTCAGATTCTTAAAAATTCCCTTTGCTGAGATCATCTTCTGCACATGCTGTAATATGCTGTAGATTTTAATCATAAAGATCTTACTTTATTCCACAAAGTTCTAGTGTCAAATGTTGTGGATTACTTCTTTAAATGACAGAGTATAAAAACTGCTTAATTTTATTAATCGAGAGCATTTTAAATATTAACTTGTGGCATTTCAATGTTTTCTAGTATTGGTAGATAGACTTAGTATTTCGGATAAGTGCTGGTGTTTGTGTATGCTGGAACATTTCAAGACTGTGATCAGCAACTATGAGTGTTCTGTGTTTTTATGGTTTTTATACCAGAAATTAAAAGTACCTTCAGGTATCTGTTAATGAGATATGCAGTAGACACAGTGGCGTTTAGTTTTTATCCTAAACATGCCTTAATTCAGGTCATGTTTGCTATCCTAAAATCTGCATAAGCACCATCAGAATAGCACCTCAATGCAAGGTGTTTTGCTTACATAGCGTCTTTGAGCTGGGAGCAGCTTCTAGTATTTTCACACCAGAGACTGGACCGTTTTGTAATAATAATAGCAGCACAGCAATTGTGAAATATTTGCAGAGTTCTTATTCTGTTATTGATTGATGCTCTCATTATAGCTTTTGCATGTGGTACAGATTCCAAGTTTAAAGTAAAAGTCAGCATAATTCCAGTTTTTCCTGTTCTTTCTTAGGATTCATGAGTGTATTGTGTGCTGTGGTACTAAAGGTAGGTTTCATTATAAAGTACCTACAGTAAACGTATATTATTATTATTATTAGTTTCTTTGAATAATTGAATATGTATATTGTTTTTTGTTAATAATTACAGATAAGACTTATGTAATTGTGTACATTGAATACATGTGCCCTTCACTGCTCTGGACTGAAACACTTCTTAAATGTATTTGTTTGGAGGGTCGGGGGACATAGTTTTGGTTTTGGTTTTGTCGTACATGGCTGGGGGTCAGACCTGGCCGGGATGCCTGGAACGACTGGGTCGTGGCATATTTGTCCTCCGGGCCACGAGGGGGCAACCGCCCTGGAGTAGAAGAGGCCCACGGAAGGGGAGCACGGAGGCTCAAGACCGTTGGGGCCTCTGGTCACTGCCAGGGGGCGCCCCGAGCTTCATGGAGCCCGGAACTTATTTAATTCCGCCACAACCATGGAGGACGATCCTTCCAGGGTCACCTGGAGTGCTTCCAGGTGCTCTCCTGACTCTTCCGCCACACCCGGAAGTGACGTCAGGCAGAGCACCTGGAGCTCATCCGGGTGAGAATAAAAGGGGCCACCTTCCTCCAATCAAGGAGCTGGAGTCGGGAGCAGGAGCAGGACGAAGCTCCTTGAGAGAGTGTGCAGGTGTCCCAGGGACAAGGAGAGAGAAGGCCCAGGAGAAGGGAGACGGGGGCTAGAAGCACGTTGTGAGTTGTGCGGGACTGAGTAGTGTTGTTGTGTGGAGAAGAAAATAAAAGTATTTTGGATAAAGATGTGGTCTCCGACTGGTGGTGTCCGGGCAAATATCACAGTTTTTAGTTTTCCCTCTTTTCTTACCTAGATGTCTAGAACATATGGGGGCTCAGATCAGATGATATGACTATGGAGTCGATCGCAGGTACCTGGCCCAAGCGACTCTGGATCCAGGTACATTTATGACCAGTCTTGTGTTTGAACAACCTGAAATCCAATATGAATTGACCACTTGGGTTTAGGTGAAACGGACCATTCATCTCAAACACAAGTTATCTTGTCATTTGGCACATGAGTTTTGAAATCTCCAAGTTATATAATAAATTGCTATATGCATGAGCTTGGCTGCAAAATGAAACGTTGAAATACCACTTTTCCTGGTTTCATTTTAGCCAACACTGAAGTTATCTGAACTGTGTTTTTGTTATAAATAAATTTTTTGAAATGATTTTTTTCAGCTGTATTGAAAATTATTATTACTGTTAATTTAGTAGAAGATATATTTGGAGGGTCTTTCTAAAGTTCATTTCAGTGAAGCCCATCGATTTGTCTTCACTAATGGTGATTTATAGCACATTTTGGAAAGAGATGCCAGTCAGATTGTCCTGCATAAATATTTTTTGTTACCCTGGTACATTCTGTTAATTCAAATGGCAGAGAACTTTATTATTGTAGTGATGATCTATTCTTGCTAGGCCTGGTCAAAGATGCTTACATATATTGTTGTCCCTTTCTTCTGTACTATGTTATTTGTAAATAAAGATATGATAAGGTGAATGATGTGTTACTGTGCTCTGGATAGTCCATAATCTCAAAATTGGTCAAACTTGAGTGAGTGTATGAGTGTATCCTGCGATGTACATGTGTCAGGTTCAAAGATGGCTTCAGCACTGAGCCTTTTGCTGACGAACAGGCACCAGTTCCCCGCAAACTGTTAATGAAAAGAAATCTTTGGAAAGTTAATGAATGGATTGATTCATTTTGTAGCAGAAGTAATGTTTTTAGATATTCTGAAAATTAATGTAATGATTTTCCAAAAAAGGGGCTTGTTAAAGAGAAATATTCAGAAACCACTCAGTTTACTGCAAAAGAATTCTGCATTTGTTAGTAATTTGTAATGATCAAGCTGTTTTGAAAAACCAATATCACAATAACCACTTTATCACAATCAGCGAGATATAAAATTGCATCTCTGCATTTTTCCAGATCTTTATTTTTTTTTGCTCTGCTGACAGGTTAATTCTGCGGTGGTGTGGCAAGAAAACATACAGCATGCAAAGAAGACAGAAAGTCACAATCATTTAAGGTTGTCAGTAAAAAATACATTTTGTTTGAGAAATAACCTTTTATTCCTGTCCCCGCATTTTGCCCCATATTCATCAAAATACCTAAGATTTAATTTATTTCTGACAAGTTTATATATTTCAGGATAATACAAACAGATCTTCCTGACAGCTGTGTAGCAGTTTTTTTCCCTCATGTATTTTACACAGAATTGAAAAGTGCAGTAAACAATTTATCAGTGAAAAATAACAAGACATATTTTAATACAGTCTTTGGTCTTCTATTTCTTGAAGAACCCTTTCATGACTAAACAAACACAAACCTCTGCATAATCAAGCTTGTCTAAAGCAGCAGCACAATGGTTACACTCTCCAAAAGTGAACCTTCTCGCCAGTGATAACATATGACTTGAATCAGTCACATGTTAATTTCTGAAAGTTACAAAACAGTGCCAGCAGTCAACATTTATGGCTACAGGGTTTGAGATCCCAGCACAAAATATTAAAACATGCATTGTTAAGTGGAAATCCCTGTATAATTGTATTATTGCCTGGACCATTTACCTTGAATAACCTCATTTTGCAGTTGATGCTAGAATATTGATACTGTACAAATGTACATTGGCTATGTCAAAAGACATCAGGCAGGTAGTATGGTGAGGCATGGTATAGGACTTTAAATAACATCTGACCTAATGTGTGACACTGAACAAGTCAACTTAACTTGCCTGAACTCTGATCTTTTAAGTCAGGGGTATTCAAAGTCAGTCCTTGAGGGCTGTAGTTGCTGTAGGTTTTTGTCCAACCCAATTTCTTAATGAGTGCTATTGAAACGTATTGCTCACACAACATGTTTATGCTCCATAGTAGTTGTCTCTCTTTTTAAGATTCCTCACCCTTAAATGTTTATTTTAGTCTTAAACTAATGCATTCACCATTTTTTCATGTTCCTTTTTAAAAACAAGATGCAAATGACAAGAAACCAGCAGTTTTCCATCTAACTTGTCTCCACTGACTCCTTTGTGTATTCATCATGAACTGTCTGGTTTGATAAAACATTTGGTAAGAAAACTGAGAAGAATTAAGCAAAGGACTAAGAATTAGTCATCCGCTTCAGGCTACAAATCATTTGGATGATTTCTTTGGATTGTGCCTTTCTTGGGAAGGGCACAATCTATGATATAAGAATAACCTGACATACTATACCAGAATGAAAACACTAACAAACGATTTGTGATTGGTAAGAATTGACTTCTACTTGCAGCCACTACAGTCCAAGAATTACTTTGTAGACCTCTGTTTTAAGGCATCTTGAGTAAAGATTTATTACTACAGTAATATACAAACCTGTTGTACATATTTTTAGCCTATTATTTTTAAGATAAATCTATGAGGCAAAGAGATCTAGCTTGCTTGAGTGGGTACTGTTTGTCAAACAGTTCACTTTTCTTTATTGTGACTTATTTTTTCTAAATTGAGAAGGAGCTGAATGAAAAAAAAAAGTAAATTTTTTTTACAAAAATGCATTTTGTTATTTTCAAAAAGTTAAGTAACCTTATGTGGCAAGAGTCAGACATACATGGGAAAGGTCTACCTCTAATGGAAAATGCCAAGATTATATACAAAATCCCCCCCATACAATATATGACAAGTACAGATAGATAGATAGATAGATAGATAGATAGATAGATAGATAGATAGATAGATAGATAGATAGATAGATAGATAGATAGATAGATAGATAGATGCTTTAATGATCATGTAGGCAATAAAAGTACCAGTAGCCAAGAATTATACAAAGTTAGATACACACATTTAAATACACACTATAGAAGTAACATTAAGTACATACACTGGAGTGGTACTCTTACAGTCCAATACAGGTAATGTAGATGGAACATAAAATAATGCCAGTGCAATAGGAATTGTGCAAATAATATTCCTACCAAAGTGGCAGCTGGCACAAAACAATAAAGTGACAGATACTTAAGTGACATATTAAAGTAAAAATAAAATAAAGTGACATGGCTTATAGTGATAGGATAACATGTTTAAAGTGACATATTATGAAAAAAAAAAAGTTATACAGGAGTGATCACCTAGTGAGATAACAGATGTAGTGTATAGCTAATATAGCTTATGAGCGGAGAAGGAGCATCATGCCCAGAACTCAATTAACCCCAACCCCATTTGGGAAGAGTTAAAAAGTCTAATGGATCTGTGGTCAAATGATCTTTTATATCTGTCCGTATTGTAGTTCTGTGATAGCAGCCAACCACTAAACAAACTTCTCTGTTTAATTATGGTGGTGTATAGTGTGTGATGTTTATTGTCCATAATAGATAGTAGCTTGCATAGGGTCTTCCACTGTCATCAGAGACAGTCCATTTCCATGCCAACCACAGATCCAGCTCACCTGATCAGCTTGTTAATACAATCAGGACCTCAATTCTTCAAGCTATCCCCTGAGCACACCACAGCATAGAAGAAAGTACTAGCAATCAACAACTCATAAAACATCTACAGGAGTTTCTTACATATGCTAAATGAGCCCAGCCTCCTCAGAAAATAGAGCTGGCTTTGCCCATTCCTCAACAGTACCTTAGTGTTCTCTGACCAATCCAGACTCTCATCCAACTGCACTCCAAGGTATTTGTAAGTCTTCACCCAATCCACATAAACCCCTTCAATGAAGACAGGTCTCAGTGGTGGTCTAGACCTATGGTTGTCAACAACCACCTCCTTGGTTTTGGAAGTGTTTAACAGCAGTTGGTTTGACTGACACCATCCCAAAACGTCATTCACCAGACCCCTGTACACTGCCTCCTGTCCAAACCTGACAAACCCTACAATGGCAGTGTCACATGAGAACATCTGCATGTGGCTTACCCCTGAATTGTAGCTAAAATCCAATGTGTACAGGGTGAAGAGGAAAGAAGAAAGAACAGCCCCCCGTGGAGCTCCTGTGCTGCTGATTACAGTCTGTGAGGTGCAGTGTCCCAGTCTGTAATCTGTAATCTGGTTCACCATTTGTGAGTCCACTCCAGTTCTGTACAACTTGTACCTCAATAGTGTTGGCAGTATGGGGCTGAACATGGTGGAAAAGTTAAAGAATATAATCCTCACAGCAGTACATCCTAAATCCAGATGCAAGTGGGTCTGGTGGAGGAGGTAGAGAATGGCATCATCCACACCCACCTTTTCACAATAGGCAAACTGCAAAGGGTCTAGATGGGTCCCTGTTGGCTCTTACGGTTGTGAAACCCAGAATGTCCACATTCGCATTGAGAATGGAGCCATGTCTCCATCAGACACAACAAACTGCACTCCCGTTAGACCTGATGGTTTTTAACTAGTGCTGCCAGCTAATCCATCTTGTTGACCAGTGAGTTCACATCCCCATTGCAATATAGATGGCTTATATTTCCTGCATTAGTTTGCAAGCTTCGCCTTTACCTTAGTGCTGGCCCTGAATCTCCGATAGCTGTGCCTCAGTTCTTCTGAAATGAGCTGTGCTCCGCCAGGGAGTTTCTTTGTTCAGAGTGAGAGTAGCCCCTCCTTCGTGTAAACAGAGTTTGTGCCGCTCACTTACGCTGTATAAGCTCTGCACACGTAGTAGACAAATAGTTGAGAAGAAAGTCTATGTTGTAAGTAAAGAAAAGAAAGAAAAAGAAAGGAAAACACTGCAACACATACTGTACGGAGCTACTGATTAGTTAGCAAATGCCAAAGTTAGATGTCAAACATCAAACTTAAATGACAAATATTATGCTTATATTGGCCACTAAAGTTAGACATTTGGCATTAAATTTGGGATCTAAACTAATACCGTTTAAAAATTTCCACATAAACAGATAGTTGTCATAAAAGTGGAGTATTTTGTGTTTTTCCATTTGGAATTATCTAAATAAAGAAATAAATACAAAGTACTGTAAATGGTAGCCTATATCCAAGATTCCTTCCAAGTTCTTTCTCAATTCCAATTGTTACCATGAGGTCAATCGTTCAAAAAGCAATCATTTCAAATACTCCTTCATCCCAACATATACATTTAACTTTAATAAACATCCACAGGCTTAAATCATGGGATGAACAGTTAGCATTTACATCAATCATTAGTCAGGTCTAAATGCTGGTTTAATTTTTATGTTTAATGTGTTTAACCTAATGTTTCACCCGCCCATACTCACTTTGATATTTTATTTATTTGTACTAAGTTTATATTTGATTACTACGTTCTTTGTGATGTGTTTTTAATGTTATGTTGTGGTCACTTCTATAAAACCTGCTGACAAACCAAATGTCCCTCTTGGGACAATAAAATTGAACAGAATTAAACTGAATTGTGAATTCATCAATTATATTAAGACCAAGTTAATCAATATCATAATAGCAGTATGTCTGAAGAAGGGGCCTCAGTTGTCTGGAAACCTTGCTTATTGTAATCTGTTCAGTTAGCCAACAAAAGGTGTCATTTTGCTTGACTTCTCACTGCATCCATCATGGATAACATGGTACAACACCCTACTACTACTTATATCTGGAGTGATAGATAGATAGATAGATAGATAGATAGATAGATAGATAGATAGATAGATAGATAGATAGATAGATAGATAGATAGATAGATAGATAGATAGATAGATAGATACTTGATCTAGCAATCTGCGAGTAGTCATTGCTGGATCAGTGGAATAAACATAATCTGAACTTGCAGAGCAAGGCGTATTTCTTTGATAACAGGTTTGAGATATTAATTGAACTGTAAAGCCGATTTCCCCTTTTCCAGGGGAGATGATGTGTGGACATGCTTGTGACAGCTATCTAACAGATGGGTGTTAGTAACTGCTAGTCAGGTAGCAATGACAGTGTGGCACAGTAGTATCGGTTATTACTGCCGCTTCTTGTGTCCAGCATCCTGGGTGTGAATTCTGCAAGTGACCATTGCCCATGTGGATTTTTCCCGGGGTTGGCTGGGTTAACTGGTGTTTCTAAGATGGCCTTGTGTGCGTGTGTTTATGTGAGGTTGTGGGCTCTGCAGTAGACTGAGATTCCACCCAGGGCTGTCTTCTGACCAGTGCTGCTGGTATAGGCTCTGGCCTCCAGTGACCCTGAATTTGAGTGTGCAAGTTAAGAAAGTTATGAAAGTTGGGAATGTCAAGAGTTGCGTTACCACAACCACATTAGAACAATATAGTCCTGATCCAAATCAAAATGTTGATATCACTATATTTAAAAAGGGCAAAGCAAAACTCAAAGTTAAGAAACAAAAGCTAACATTTTAAACCTATCAATTATTTGCATAGGCTTCCTGGATTTTGTATTTAGGCAAAATTCAAGCACTTTTTTTATGAGAGCTGAAAGCCTATATACCTGTGGGGTTCATAATGGCCTGTGTCTCCATTAGATAGTATCTCTTTTGGAATGCATGCATGAATATTCCCTTCCATGACACAGGCAGGGTCACGCATTTTAAAAAAAAATGTCATTTACATTTAAAAACTATAGTGATAATATGTCAGTAAACAAAAACAATATACAAAACAATAAAATATTACTTGTAGGCACATTGTGCTTGGCATTTCCATCACTTAATTGCATGTTTGATCTTGACAAGTGTTGAATTTTCTTTCTAGCACACTTTCCAAAGCTGTAAAACTGTTTCTTTCTTGTAAATTTGGAGCTTTTTAAAAACATCAGTGCCTCAAGATTGTCAACTCGTTTCAGATTATTTGATCTTCTATTAGACAATTCTGACCAACACATGCTTTAGCCTCTTGTTATCATCCCATTAGAGCTTACGCATTTATTGATGTCCTCAGGTGCTCCTTGGGTATATAAGGGCCAGAGGCCATTTCTCTTTTTTCTAAAATTTTATTTCCACTTAACTGGGGTTTCAGGTGTGATTCATTTAGAATTTTGCTCTCCTTTTAAATGCTCCTGTTAAAGTCCATTTTGATAATAGTACTCATAAATAAGCAATTCTAACGGCTATTTACTTTTGCCTTTTAATATGTTGTGTTTTATATTTTATATTGTGGAATGAAAGTGAAAGGGACAAAAGTAAGTGTTAGGGGTCAGTGATGCTAATGAAACAGAAGGCAAAACAGAAAAAGAATAAGAAAACAAAGATCATTTTAATGATCTGGATTTAGTTGCTTCTGTGAGCAGTCTGGTTCCTTCAGATGCAGCCTGCCAAGTGGACACTGACTTCTGGTCATGTCATTTTTTTAGACTAGGGGGATTTGCCCCCTGCTTGCTTCGCTCACCAACCCCCGTGTTTGGTTTTCCGGATACACACTTTTAAGATTTTTTTTCTTTGAATTGTAGCTATTTCATTAGTTTCACTTTTATTTCAGAACTTATGTAAAAACAATATTTGGAATTTTTCGAGTCCCAATATGCTGAATCTTTTAAATTAGGTCAGTGAGACATGTGTTTAATGAATTTGTACCATAATTCAGGATAGGTTTCTCTGTTTGGAATTTCAGCACAGACAAAGCGATCTACATCATCAGCAGTTAATCATTTTTTTTGCAAAGTAACCAATAAATGCATGTGAGGTAAAACACGTTTTTGAAATTCTCTGACTTAAACTTCAAAGCCTTACAATATTTACATACTTCTGACATATCACCTGTGTCCATATATTCAATCTCTATTCGCCTTTTAGTTATTTCTCCAAGTAATAATTTCTCTTTTTTGTGCTAATTCGATGTTTACTGTCTTTGTTTTGACACTTTCGTTTTTTTCTGCTTTCATATTCTGTATCTTCTGCGGTGGGCTGGCGCCCTGCCCAGGGTTTGTTTCCTGCCTTGCGCCCTGTGTTGGCTGGGATTGGCTCTAGCAGATCCCCGTGACCCTGTAGTTAGGATATAGTGGGTTGGATAATGGATGGATATTCTGTATCTTGCTCTGCATGTGTTTCTCACCTACGTTTTTATTGAGTCTTTTGAATTCCAGTTTTCATTATCTCTAACCTGCTCTGCATGTGTTTGGCCTCTTTGTTTTCTACTCTGTCTTTTATTTCTGACCTCGCTTCGTCCTGCTTTTTTTTCAGACACCTGGTCTGTGGTGATTATTTTCCCTTTTTCAAGTAATAATTTCCATTTGTTTGAGCTACTGCGATCTTTACTTTCTTTTTTTTTATACTTTCTAATTTTCCTACTTTCATATTTTTTAACTTTCTCCACATTTGTATCGCGCATACATTTTTTTTTTTGAGCCTTTCGAATTCCACTGCTTTCATAATCTGCTCTGCATGTGTATAGCGCCAATGTGTATGAACATATTTATGAAGTTCTACTTTGCCTTTTACTCTGTCTTTTAATTCTGAGCCCGATTGGACGTGCTTTTGTTTCAGTTCCACTTGTTATGGGCTGATAATTACTTTCCTTATTTTCTGAATTTGCACCTAGATTATTTTTTCTTTTTTGCTCATTTTTCTCTCCAACGCTTTTGAGTCTCTTTTCTCCACGTTGCTTTCTTCTTTGCGTAGTCGTCGACGTTTCATTTATAACGTATTGTCCTTATACGCTTTATATGCGCTGAGACCCTTGTGTGTGCTCAAATCCTTCACAAGACTGAATGTTTTGCTGCCCCATTGTCTTATTTGATATTGATTGTAAGTAGGGCATGTCTTGCAAGAATCACATGTTCTACGTCATCGCGAGACGGTCCTGGGTCAATCGCAGGTCTTTTAACTGTCTTCCGTGATCTTAACGTGAAGATCACGTCTCAACGCCCTACTGTTTCTCTCCAGGATTTTTTTTTATAATAGAGAGATGGGGATGTACCAGAGAATCATCACGGCTCTTCAGAGGTTTTCTCTAGAAATGAATGTGGAAGGAACGTTAGAAAATATGTCTCACCCAAAGCTGTCCCCCAGTTTCTGTCATGTTCAGAGCTTCCAATAAGCTCCCTTAGCCTGTGTGCGCAAAAGTATATTGGAAAGGACATAGACAGAAGGACCATTCCTGACTCCTCAGTGAGTGATCGTGAGGCTTCTGTTCTACTTCATAGTTTACATCAACATCTCCCCTCCAAGCATGATGATCCTCATTTATGGTATTTCCTTCTGCCAACATTTCAACCTTTACTTTAACTTGAAGCTTTGTTCTGTGGTTGATTTATGTTCTCATTTAGTGACGTTCATTCCTTTATTCATTCACTCATCCATTTTCCATCTCTTATCTGAAGCCGGATCGAGGGGGCAACAGTTTTATCAGTGAGACCCACACATCCCTTTCTCTATTCACGTTTACCAACTCATTTTGTGGGATCCCAAGGTTTTCCTATGCCATCTGGGAGATATAATCCTCCTAGTGAGCCCTGAGTCTCCCTAGGGAGTCTCCTCCCAGTTGGTTGCGACCGTAACACCTCCACAGGAAGGCAACCCAGATGCATCAGTATCAGATGCCCGAACTACCTCAAGTGGCTCCTCTCTATGCATAGGGTCATTTAGTAATATTTGCTAGTAATTTTGCTCATTTGGTTACTAAATTTTGACTGTATTATAGAGTGCTTAAGTTTTCATTCATCTTTGCAGTGTTATACCTCTTTTTGTCCGACTATTATTTTACTCTGTTATCTGGCCACCCTGAAAAGATGTTTAGTTAATTTATGTCCATGAAATAACCATTATTATTAGTATTTGTGTATTTACACATGTTTTTAAATCAGCAAGTTACTAACATTTTGAAACCAGGATCTAAAAACACTCTGAGTTTGTTAAGTATGATATTTTCTGAGTTTGTTATATAGCCTACAGTACGTATTTCAGTATATAGCATGTTGAGGCTTAAATGAGGATGGGATCAGACATAGTTTTTGTATGAAATATCATCCTGGGGACTTTCAAATGGTAAGCCTACAATCCTTCTGACATAAATATCATCACCATCTTTTATGTGAAAACAGCAGTAGCACATTACACATTAATGTCAGAATCTCCTTCAAGTTTGCTTAAAAATTAAATTACTGCAGAGCCAGCAGAATATGGTAAACAAGGGAGTTAGGCTGCAAACTGAAAGAGGGAAAGGTTTTGCATTTTCAGCCTGCTCTTCTTCCAAAATGCAGCAAAGCGTGTTCCCTCAGGAAGACTCTGTGAGCAGTTGAAGAAAAGAAAAAGAAATGTTAATATTTTAACAGTAGCAAAAACTTCAAACAGCAATATTCATAATATTATGAAACAGCCATTTTAGCCTCTGTAGAACTGGACAGAGACAGAGATCAGCATTTTTGTTTCTAATATTCCAGTCAGTTTTGAGGTACATGAAAACATTTACACGAAACACTCAAAATTAGACAAAGATGAACTCTTGGAATCCAGGAAGGTTCTTATTTGGGTTTTCAAAGCAAGAACATTCACAACAATGAGTGAATAAATTACTTAGATTAGTTAAATACTGCAGTAAGTTCAACTCATTGTTTCTTGATGAAGGTACAGATTGATAATAAAATCCATAGGTGCCTTTTGCTTTTGAAATCTAAGTTGGAAATAAAAAAGAACAGAAAAATAAATGCAAGAAAAACTCTTAAATGTTTAATATTGACTACCATATGCATTAACTTCAGTGAGATGTGTCTCTGTTTGGTTAAGATGAAAAATAGTGCCTTTGCCTCAGGAAGACTATTAAGAATATTATATATATATTTCTAAAATGTTTATGATTTCATTACACAAAAGCTCTGTTTGGTCACATGTGAAAATTCTCCTTACATATTAATATAGGCTCATAAACTTGTTAGAAACTGTGTACTCTGCATTGCAACAATGGCTGATTTAATAGAGGTGATCTTACACCGTAAGACCTAGAAAAAATAAATAAATTGAGATGTGCTCCATTTAACTTATTAAAACTACAGTCACGGCCAAAATTATTGGCACCCCTGGAATTTTCCCAGAAAATGCACCATTTCTCCAAGAAAATTATTGTAATTACAAATGTTTTTGTATATACATGTTTATTTCCTTTATGTGCATTGGAACAACACAAAAAAACAGAGAAAAAAAGTTGGAATGTGTGCATCTGTTCAATGACAATTTTGTCTCTACTTTGTAGTCCCTCATTTAGGTCACTCAGGTGTTTGAATGTGTTGCTCAGAAAGTAGACATCAGCCATGATGTTGATTTCCAGTATGTTATTCATGTGTGTTTCTGCCTTTTTTTACTTGCTGCAGTGGAGGAAAGTTGTGATCTCCTCTCTGTGAGGAGTGTTTTGCCTTTGGACAACCACCTGACATCATTGTGCAAAAGCAGGTTGTGGTGCCCAGCAGAAATTTCTGACAGCAGTATGCGGAATAAGCTGTGTTGGGGGCTTGATGTGGAACGAATAAAATTAACTGCAGTCATCACATTGTCCCTTGTCGTTCTGAGCTGCTCACTTAGTTTTGTGCACCACACCATCTGATGCGCAATACCATCTTGAGTCCAACAGCAGACCAAATGCACTGCCAAACCACACACTTTTCCTCCCATTGATGGAGCCCCATCCGTCAAATGTATGCACACATGCTTCATATCCAGACCATTGTCTTTTCTCAAAGACTATCTCACCAGTTGTGCATCCTTCTAATGTCAGTAAGATGAGCAGCTCTTCTTGAAAGCATTTACCATCAAAAAACAGATATATATGTACAATTGTGTGGTATCAGTTTTGTATGTGGACTCATCTACTGCTATAGATGTATACATGTATACATCTATACATGACATCAGCTTTCTTCATGTCTTCTAACAGCATTTCAAACACATCTGTAGCAAGAATTTCAACCCTGTAAATGTTTTCTGTGACATGTCATGCTCATTTTAATATAGTCATCCTTTATCACCTCATCCACAAAGGCCAGCATACAGTTTTTCACGGATTCAGAGTTTGTGAATGGTCTTTTCTTCTTTGCCAAGACCCAGGAATCGCAAAGGGAAGCTGCAGTAGCTCACTCTTGGACTCTGCATGACTGTATCATGGTAACATGGTGGTTGTAACATGCAATCAAACTCTGCACTTTTGCAGCCCTGGGTTTCTGGTTTGAGAAAGACATATTGTTACATCATATTGTGACGTGTCTCACTACTGCATGGGCTGTGGAGAATGGAAGCAGGGTTGGGTTTGGACTCTTGGGGGGAAAGCACTTTACGAGGGCACCTCCCTAGAGGGAGCTGAATGACAGGATCAGGGTGAGAGGGGAGCAATGGTAAAAGAGCAGGAAGAGGCAGAAAAGCGGAAGTCCATCATTTTTGTTTTTTATTGTTTTGGAGGTGTCCCTGTGACCCAAATAAGAAGCGGTAGGGCACCAAATAAAAAGCCAGTCTGCATTTTGAAGATTCCCCCAGAGAAGTGGCTCCTATGTCTCTTATTTGAAAGGTTGTCACAGTATCATTGACTACTACCACCACTTCTAGACACATAACAATGCACTGCATTGTGGGTTGAATGTTGCTATTCTACGCAGAGTGTTGCATTCATGGTCTGTATTATTATTTATGTAGGAATTTCTGAAGGTGAAATGTGTTTTTCTCAGTTTTTCTCTGCATTTTTGGCTGGACCATGGGCTGGGCCACTCAGATGTTGCTTCAGGTCCGCATGTGTCCCTCAGTCCACCATTTGAATAGGTCGGCACTAGAGTATAGGAGGAACCTGAACAGAATAGAAAGAGTAAGTTAATGAGAAAGGGAGAACGAAAAGATAATCTAGAGGTAAAAAGCAAAGAAATAAAAAGAAGAAGCAGGATTGTGTCAGAGCTGCTGTGACAGTGAGGAGGTGAGTGGTCCAGAAGTGGCCCCAGGTGGAATGAGTGGATGGTGATCACAGGAGAGGGCTGCTGCTGCTGAGTGCCCAAGGAGCAGGAGCAACCAACAGCTACGAGCAATTCCTGTTGAACGCAGAATGATGATAGCAGGAGACAGGTGCAGGACTTGCAGGCTTTCCCTGCTAAGTGCCCAAGGAGCAGGAGGAACCAACTACTCTGAGATAACTCGTGCTGAATGCTGACGGATGGTGGTAGGTGAAGGGAGCAAGGCTTGCAGGGTTCCCTGTTGGATGCCTAATGGTGGTGCTGAGAACTTCAGCCAAATAGAAAGATGACTGCACTTGCCGATGGACATCTCATCTTGCTGAGGTGACCTTAAAGTGTGAGCAGAGGAGACGTCAGTTGTAGAAGGAAGCACCTTGGCACATGATGGCTTTAGAGGATGGATCCTGACCATATTTTAACCATTGCTTTTGAGTCTGTTTTGAATTTATTTATTTATTGATTTATTTAATATTTTTAGTCTCCACTAGACACTGTTTTTATTATAGGTTATTTATTGATTAAATCATTCAAAGAAGGTTGCACTGCACTTTATTGTTGTTGAAAAGTGTTTGAAGTAAAAACACTGAGCTTGTTTTGCACCATCCCTTACACTGTGTGTGTGTGTGTGTGTTTTCATTCTCGGGTTTAAGGGAGTAGGCCCGCTGTGGCAACCCAGGCATCACAGAAGACCAGGATCTGAAGAAAGAAAAAACTGTAGAAGTCTTCTGGTTTAACCTTGCTTCAGTGTGTAGCACGACATTGAAAACAAACATAGCAATTTTCAACTGAGAGTTGATATGAAAATAGAATAAGGAAAATTGAACAAGTTTAAAATCTCAATATAATTCAATGGTTTAAGCAGTTTTAGGAACTTAAGGGGTTGTATTTTATATGAGAATTTACAATCATATAATTATCTAGTCACATAATGATGTTTCTTTAATAATTTGCCTAGGAAGAATGGTGCATAAGCAAAAATGAAAGGTTTCTTACTCCCACCAGTCTCCAAACCTGAAGAATCTGAGCATCCCCATTCTTACATTGATAATTTAAATATTTATTGTCAATCTGTTTAAAATTATAGTGCCATATGTTTTGTAGTGGTAATGAGTTGATTGTAATTTTATAGTTTTTGCTATAACATCATACTTTATGTTGTTCATTTAGATACAGTATATCTCTGATAGAAGAGGTGTCAGCCATATGTCACATAATACATATTCCATAAAAAAACTCTCAAATGAGAGATAAACAAGGAGTAAGAAAAAGTAAAACATGAATAATCTGGCCTTCAATGTAATTTTCAAAATTCTGTACTTTACAGAAATTCCAGCAGGAGACATGAGTTGGTGTACCAGTGGTCTTCATGCGCCTCTCCTGATGTTTAACTAACTTGTATTGGGGACCTGCTTTTGTAATTAGGATCAGCTGTCAGATGAGCAAGAGGAAAAACTATGAAATGTATAAGTTGGAGAGACCTCTCTTAAGGTAAATTTGAAACAGTCTACAAAACCACAACTGAAGGTAGGTTGTCAATTTCTCTGTTTTAGATGATGAGTTTGACAATTCACCAATGCTTTTCAATGGGATGTTTTAACATTTCAAAACTTTGGAGAAGTGTCCAGCTGCAGCAAGGACAGTTTTTAGGATCTGAACAGATCCACAAACCACAGACAGTGTGAAGCCCACAAAGAAGAAGTTTATTACACAAACACAACCATTCATTCTGGAAGAATGGAAAACTTTTGCCTGTTTAGGTCACAGTTGTCCTCACATAAACTTTCATTCACCATTACTATACGATACTATTCTCAACACAAAAATCTACCTTGATCTAGCTTTGTACCTTTATTTATTGTTGAATTTCTCCATGGGATCAATAAAGTTTTATCTAATCTAATCCAATCTAATCTAATCTAATAACGTTAGACTGTTTCTAATTGCAGGTAATAATACAACAGCAAATAATATGTTAATGTACCTTTATAATCGACACCCTAAGTTTTACTGTTAAGTGTTACTTTTAAAACACAATGTTTACAGCTTTTGAACTGTACGACCTGTATAACATTTTATTGTCATGTTTAAGTAAATATTTAATTCTGAGGCTTTATAATGTCTGAGATTGTTGGAGAGTGGACGGGGTCTAAAAAGAACACTGACGATAGGGGCATCATCTTACAGGCCTTAGAGTGTCTCAGGTTGCTGAATGAGCCTGAGGCTTCAGAGTGTCTTGTCTGCAGCTAGAGTCGATTGAAACTTTGTGCAGCAAGCTGTGCTCAAGAAATATCAATTGAAATTCCTGACAAATTTGCCAAATTTCACCAAAACTGATATACTGGAAGATAACAAACAGATATGGCGATCATAGTGTGTGTTTTTTACATAATGTGTGACAACACCTAAAAAATAAGCTTGGTGGAATGAATTGTTTTTTTATATTTATATATATGTTATTCATTCAAATGTCAAACATTGTTGATGGTGAACTTGCTGACAAGTATGGTGGCTGCTGTAGAATATGGCTAAATAGGGACTGAAAGTGCACACAATAGGGGACATTATTGAACAATGACAGAGCCTTCCAAGGCCCTGACATAAGTAATCCAAAGAGAAAGAGTTAGATCTAGGAATGGGGCACCATATTTTCAGTGGCTCCCTGCCCCGTATTATGGTAAACCAACCAGGAAGTTTCAATGAGAGATAGTGCTTGGGAGTTCAGGGACACCTGGGACTGCCAGGTTGATATTTTTGCACCAGGAGTTCCAGAGGGTATTTCTGACCTGAAAAGTATATAAAAGTGTATCCCAGATCTATTTTCTGGCCGAGATTTAAGATTTCCTTTGTTCAGCTCATCATTGATCATCACATTAGAATGTGAGTGATACAATTATTCAACTGGCAGGTAGGAGAGACGGTAAGAGAGGTGAGAGGAGTGCTTACACAATAGTGCAAGAGAGGTGGACCAACCAACTCATGTGACCGACAGGACTATTGGATTTGCTATTTTCTGTTTGTTCTTGTAGATTTTATCACTTGCTAACCCCTTCTTTATTGTACTACTTTGTCCTACTTTTCATTATAGTTTGATTGGTGACACCCCAAAAGAGCCCCTATTATACACAGTACATTTTCTGAGTTTATGTTTTGTAAAAGTACTACTGCTGATGGAGCCTTATAATCGTAATTAGTCAGGGCCAGAGCAAAAAAAAAACCAAATGCAGTTAGTAATAATAGCCATTGTGAAATTTAATATCAGTTATATTGGTGTAATATGGCACATTTACCCTAAAATGTGCATTAGTGTTGTGCCAACATTTATCGTTCTTTTCAAGTCACACCCTGCTGTTGGCAAAAGTAAAAAACATCAAACGTTCAGTTTTGTTTAATCGTATGAACAGATTTCTCTTCTTTAAATTGACATCTCCCACATTAGACTGAAAAAGTACCAAAAAATCCAATATTTTGGTGATAACATGTAATTATTTCTAATTCATTTAAGTTTCATCTTTCCCATTTTGTAATTTTAAGGATGACTTACTTGCAGTATCTTTCATTATGAATAAAATCAGGCAGTGTGGTGGCACTCTTTTTTGCAAAATCACTGTGTTCATACTCGCTGCAAGCAATTTAAGAGTTCAAGCATTGCAGAGAAGTCACATCAAATGAAAAATGAATAAAAACCGTTGCCTTGTGAAGTGTAATAAATGATACTTGTATGTGCCAACCTTATCTGGAATTAAAGACCACAGAAAATTCCAAAAGCATGAGTATTATTATATACAAATGATGGGGTAACCAATGAAGGAGCACACATAGTTCAGCATATTAATGAAATCCAATCAGCCCCTCCAGAGCCTTCATTCATTTTCTTCCCACAAGACTGATTTTTGATTACTATCCTCCTGCAAAGAAACTCTTAACTGTACCTCTCATTTTAAGTGAAAAGAATGCTGGAAGACAGTCATCATTTACACCTCACCCCTGAATAAGATTCTGGTCTATCTGTGAAATCACATTAGGAAACAAGGCAGAAATTGCCAGAACCAAATTGTGGTGATGTCTTGCTGCATCTCGGACACACTGTATTTTGATCTTCCATTGAAAGGTAGGACATCCAGTGGGTCCCTTTATTTCATTTTTGTGCCGCCCTGTTATAATTTGTCATCCTGGATTTAAGAGCCTATGCTGTCACCTCATGCTGACCCCAAGTTATTGATTATATCCTGTGGCACTCCTACCCCTTCAAAATGCCTCTCCTGGAAATCCCATAACTCCCCAGCCCATTCTTACTCTTCATTATGTCAATAGGAGTGATGTAAGTACTTTTATTTCACCTATGGTACAGAGACCTGCCTCATTCCCTTCAGACTTAAGTGGAACATTTGTGAAATAATAGGCAGTGAATAAGGCATATGTTCATTAATGAGTGACATCTATAATGAACTATGCAACATCATGCCCCCTGACTTATGAGACAATAACATAACTGCTATAAATATCTCTAGAGGACAATAACAGCAATATTAACAAGAATGGGGAAAAGCCATTATCAATTAATTACTGAAATAAACTCCTGTCCTGCTAGGAACTTACATTTAGCTTTATCCCTCATCTGCTCTGGCAAACAGTACAGGACTTTAAGGAACAATTAAGTGTGAACAATTAAGTGAATTTGATTAATAGATTTTGGTTTAATGGCGTGGTATTACAGTGGTCAGCACAGATCTAGCATCCTGGGTATGAATCTCAGGTCTAGATAGTGTCATTATAGATTTCCAGGCGTGTAAAGTGCACAGTGAAATTCTTTGGTGCCATGTGTCATGAATATAACTGCCTTATCTTGAAACTTCTGTCTTTCACATATGAATAATTTCAGAGCACAGTTTACAACAGTATATGCCATTAGGAGGCATGTTAATTTATCCAATATTTGTAAATTAATATAACAAATAAATAATAATAATAATATCAAATAAAGGTAAAGAAGGTTGATATTTCATTTAATACTAACTGCAGTGTTTTATGTATTAATAAACTAGATGACATAAGTGCTTCAATAACTAGCAACAGCATATCAGGTAATTCCTTGCAACTATTAACGGGACAGCTTACTGTAGCTATTAGCTAAACAAACAGGCTTGATGGACTGAATGGTCTCTTCTTGTTTGTCAAATTTCTTATGTTCTTAGTGAAGTTAGAATGATAACAAAATAAGTTCAAAATGATAACTACTGTCTGTGCTTAGACCAAGAAGATGCTGTCCATGTAGAGTGTGCAGTTTTCCCATGCCTGTGTGTGTTTCCTTCACATACTCCTTTTCCTCCCATGTCCCTAACGACATTCAGAGCAGTGTGAAGGCGTGACTTTGAACTCACATGTAAAAGTGTGCGTGATACCCATTGGAGTGACGCCTGGTCTAGTGGTGATTCCGGGCTTGTCCCTAACACCACCGGGAAAAGATGGAGCCTTCCACAAGGCTAAATTGGATTAGGTTGGTTTGAAAAATGTATATTATTCTTGTTGGAATAGGAATTTGCAAAACTATGATGACACCATTTTTTAATAGAGTGACATGAAATACAAAGATCCTTCCATTCATTCTATGAAACCTCTTAATCAAATGGGAAGTTTTTGGCTATATATAGGACTCACAACTCTGGAAGGGAAGCCAGACCATCACATCGCACATCATACACATGCTCATATACCAGGCTCATTTATAGCCCCAGGTTAACAAGCTTTGGAGATATCCAAGGAGAGTATGTACAGAACACTAACATGGAGGTGGACAGGATAAGCAAACACTTCACAGACTAACGCTGTTCACTGGAGCTATGAAGGCTACTCTGGTTTAAAAAACAGGCACACTTTTTGGAAATATAGTATCTAAGAATTAAAGTCAAAGTGCAACATACTCTCCTAAACATAGAAAAAAAATAACATTCAAAGGTCTGAAAAGCTGATGGAGGAAGCAGAGCTGTGGTGGAAAATCTATTAGCTAGACCTTTCAAAGAATGAAAAATGATGAATTGGATGAAGCTTAAAAAACAATAAGGAACTACTTAGCACATATATTTTACATACGTAGATGCTGGGTGGTCTTTTGGCCTTGGAACCTTTGCAGATTCCCCCCCCCCCCCAGCATTTCATCCCTGGAGTTTTTCTTATTTATTTTCTGTTCTCCCTGGCCACATGACCAAAACTTTTCATTAGAGATTTAAAAACAAATTTATATATAAGGCCTCTACTTTTTATGTGTATATTTGTGTTATGTTTGTAATTATTGATTTATTTTTATCTAATATTTTTGCTATGTCAATTATTCATTCTTGTTTGTATCCATTTGTAATTTGTTTTTCTTTGCATGTTACAATTTCTTTGACATTTTTTAAAGCACATTGAGCTCCATTCTTTGTGTAAAAATGTATTATAGAAATGCTATTGTTGTAAGTGTTCAGACTTTGGAGAGAAGCAGAGACAGAGAGACACAGAGTTCATTATATTTATTAGTTGAAGCTATCCTCTCAAATATTCTTAATTATTTTTTATGGAGTAAAAGCATATACATTTTACTTTATAAGATTAGCCATAAGCTCACATATCTAATTTGTTAACACATTAAAGTGATTGTTTCAAAGACAAAACAATCCTGTATGTCAGACTGGTGTGGGCAGTAAGTAAGGTTTCTCTAATTATTTTACTAGCATTGTAACTAACTTCTAACAAATTGCTTGGACTTAAATATCATTATCTATATATATAAAAGTCAATGTATGTGTGTGTATGTATGTATATTCCAGCATCACTTCCGAACAGCTGGAGCGATTTTCATGAAACTCCTTACATGTTTGTTATTGGTTGACTAAAAATGCTGTAGGGTGAAATTAACCCTAGCCCACTCCCTTCTGGGTAGGATGGGGGTGATCTTGCAGTCTTGTATACAGTAATCCCTCGCTAAATCACGCTTCGCCTTTCGCGGCTTCACTCTATCGCGGATTTTATATGTAAGCATATTTAAATATATATCGCAGATTTTTTGCTGGTTCGCGGATTTCTGTGGACAATGGGTCTTTTAATTTCTGGTACATGCTTCCTCAGTTGGTTTGCCCAGTTGATTTCATACAAGGGACACTATTGGCAGATGGCTGAGAAGCTACCCAACTTACTTTTCTCTCTCTCGCGCTGACTTTCTCTGATCCTGATGTAGGGGGATTGAGCAGGGGGGCTGTTCGCACACCTAGACGATACGGATGCTCGTGTAAAAATGCTGAAAGATTATCTTCACGTTGCTACCTTCTGTGCAGCTGCTTCATGAAGCGACATGCTGCACGGTGCTTCGCATACTTAAAAGCTCGAAGGGCACGTATTGATTTTTGATTGTTTGTTTTTCTCTGTCTCTCTCTCTCTCTCTCTCTGCTCCTGACGGAGGGGGTGTGAGCTGCCGCCTTCAACAGCTTTGTGCCGCGGTGCTTCGCATACTTAAAAGCCAAACAGCCCTATTGATTTGTTTGCTTTCCTCTCTCTTTCTGACAGTCTCTGCTCCAGACGCGTACTCCTTTGAAGAGGAAGATATGTTTGTATTCTTTTAATTGTGAGATGAAACTGTCATCTTTATCTTGTCATGGAGCACAGTTTAAACTTTTGAAAAAGAGACAAATGTTTGTTTGCAGTGTTTGAATAACGTTCCTGTCTCTCTACAACCTCCTGTGTTTCTGTGCAAATCTGTGACCAAAGCATGACAATACAAAAATAACCATATAAACATATGGTTTCTACTTCGCGGATTTTCACCTTTCGCGGGGAGGTCTGGAACGCAACCCCCGCGATGGAGGAGGGATTACTGTACATGTTATCATCCAGTTGACACTCGGAATGACCACCAGAGGGCGAACTGGAGGTGACTTCCAGCATTCTTTATGTTTGAGCACTACCGCACCCCTGTTGCTTTTGAAATTAAATAGAGTTGGCCAGTTCCGAGCGTCAACTAGATGATAACATATATACAAGACCGCAAGACAAGCACATTAGTGATCTTCACTGTTTGTTAATTTATTTTTATTTTTTAAAGTTGTGTTTTTTTTTATTCTATTTTTCTCAAACACACAAAAATGCACTTTATTTTCTTCCTGGGCAACACTGGGTATTTCAGCTAGTTTCTTATATGTCCTAGACAGGCTCTTAAATTTATAAATACATTATTAAATTGAAACAAAACATAGCAGTATAAAATAATATTGTAAACCATTATTTGTCACTATGTGTAGTGCACAGTGATGCTCTAGATCTTGAAGTCAGACACATGTAAAACTTTGCAAGGATTTGCTTTTATCAGCAGTTTAAGTGAGTAAATATAAATGATTTTTATGCTTAATAGTCTTGGGTGGTGCAGTGGCTTGATCACTGCCCCCCCGTGGAATTTACACATTTGTCACATGTCTGTGTGAGCGTCTTGTCCTGCAGCTCTAGCCTCACACAAGCCAATACCTTCATAGACCATTACATTATATTCGTATTGTCCGGTATGAGAGAACAGAGTGTTTAATATCCTGTCCAGTGTGAGTCTCCCCATTGCACTTGATACTCCCTGCCAGGGTAGGCTGCAGTACTCTGTAACTCTGAAGTGGGTCCTACAGTGATTGATAGACATTATTGTTCAGAAGATAACAAGGTGGAAGGAAACAAATTTAAGAATACTTAAAGAAGAGAGATAAACTACTTTAATATCTAACAGCATGATTCACTGAGGTAATCAGAAATTTACAGCTGTTAAAGTTTGATCTTCCTCTGATTTTAAAAGCCGTTTCACTGTTTTGCCTTTTTAAAAGCTTATCTCCATAATTTAGTATGAAAGATGATGCAGTTTAAAATGAAATCATAACATTCCAAATGCGAATCACATTTGTACAAGAGGCACAAAACTGATAAAACTGGTGCCTGATTACATTTAGGCAACAGTTTATTTGAATGCTTATTTACTAAATTTGTTCAGGAAAGTGATGATAAAGAGCAAGCATTTTAAAGCCTTAAAGCATGAATCAAATTTCACACTACAGCTTTGAAAATAGTTGGTTCCTTAATGTTGAGTATCCTTGTTAAAACGTTAATTGTTTAAAGCAAATTGCAATTCAAAAATGGAAACGCTGTGATTCAGAAAGTTATTTTGTACTTGAAATTGTCACCATATTAATCAAACTTTATCTCATTTACTACACTGAGTAATACTACAAGGAGTTCCACAAAATAAACTGGTGTTTTTTCGATTCTGTGGTTGGCCTTAGAGTCCATTGAGCCTCCTCATGAAGACTTCTCTTATTCAATTACAGGGGTGCAGAAGACTACACAGCAGCATTGAGTTGATGGCCAATGCTGATTCTGCAACGGACGCCAATCCATCATCGAGCTCATCCTCAGTTACTCATTTAAGGCCAACTGGAAAGTGCTGGTCAGCCATGTGTGGGTGTCTCCCAGATATGGAAGAGAACTACAGTATCTGAAACAAAATCAATGTGAATGCATTGAGAAGATATAAAATCCAGACAGCCAATGCCCAAGCCAGGATATGAACTTACAATAACTTGAAGAAATATTTACTGAACCACTGTGTCACCTATAGTATTAGCAGGTAAAATAACATCACAGAAGTTACTTTCCATTCCACTAACATTTTCACCCTAATAAGGAGTGACTGCAGTACCTGACAGCCTAGATATTAAGGTGCTTAAATAGAAATCAAATTGTTGATTATACCCTGTAAAAAGACAAAAGGCACAAGATAAAAAGTCTTGGGCACCCAAAGGCAAACCCCATATATTGCAGTACATAAACGGTGTGAAATAAAACATGTGGTAAAGTGCAATGACAAGACTTCATTAAATCTCACTTGGTCTGTCCAAAATGGTGTTGCTTCCTCTTATGTGGAATTCTGGGAGGAAGAGGTGGGTCCAGGTGGTCTGACTCCAGAAGGGATGTCAGAGCGGGAGAGGTGTCCATCTTCCTCTCTGCAGAGGGGAAAGGAGAAAAGAGAGCGATATTAGACTCAGTGGTAAATTACACTCATCTAAGCCTTTAGGTTGCTCCCCAAACACAAGCGTGTGACAACCTCCAATCAGCATTTGATCCAAATACATTTCCAAAACTCACTTTTAGTCATTTTCATTCTAATGGTACAAAATAGACACAATTGGCACAACATCCTTTAGTCTGTATATCCATCCATCCATCCAACTTCTTCCGCTTATCCGAGGTCGGGTTGCGGGGGCAGCAGCTTGAGCAGAGATGCCCAGACTTCCCTCTCCCCGGCCACTTGACTGAGCTTCTCAACCTATCTTTAAGGGAGAGCCCAGACACCCTGCGGAGGAAACTCATTTCGGCCGCTTGTATTTGCGATCTCGTTCTTTCGGTCACTACCCATAGCTCATGACCATAGGTGAGGGTAGGAACATAGATCGACCGGTAAATTGAGAGCTTTGCCTTATGGCTCAGCTCCTTTTTCACCACGACAGACCGATGCAGAGCCCGCATCACTGCGGACGCCGCACCGATCCGCCTGTCGATCTCACGCTCCATTCTTCCCTCACTCGTGAACAAGACCCCAAGATACTTGAACTCCTCCACTTGAGGCAGGTTCTCACTACCAACCCTGAGAGGGCACTCCACCCTTTTCCGGCTGAGGACCATGGTCTCGGATTTGGAGGTGCTGATTCCCATCCCAGCCGCTTCACACTCAGCTGCGAACCGATCCAGAGAGAGCTGAAGATCACGGCCTGATGAAGCAAACAGGACAACATCATCTGCAAAAAGCAGTGACCCAATCCTGAGTCCACCAAACCGGACCCCCTCAACACCCTGGCTGCGCCTAGAAATTCTGTCCATAAAAGTTATGAACAGAATCGGTGACAATGGGCAGCCCTGGTGGAGTCCAACTCTCACTGGAAACGGGTTCGACTTACTGCCGGCAATGCGGACCAAGCTCTGACACCGGTTGTACAGGGACCGAACCGCCCTTATCAGGGGGTCCGGTACTCCATACTCCCGGAGCACTCCCCACAGGATTCCCCGAGGGACACGGTCGAACGCCTTTTCCAAGTCCACAAAACACATGTAGACTGGTTGGGCGAACTCCCATGCACCCTCCAGGACCCTGCTAAGGGTGTAGAGCTGGTCCACTGTTCCGCGACCAGGACGAAAACCACACTGTTCCTCCTGAATCCGAGGTTCGACTATCCGACGGACCCTCCTCTCCAGAACCCCTGAATAGACTTTTCCAGGGAGGCTGAGGAGTGTGATCCCTCTGTAGTTGGAACACACCCTCCGGTCCCCCTTCTTAAAGAGGGGGACCACCACCCCGGTCTGCCAATCCAGAGGCACTGTCCCTGATGTCCATGCGATGTTGTAGAGACGTGTCAACCAAGACAACCCTACAACATCCAGAGCCTTTAGGAACTCCGGGCGTATCTCATCCACCCCCGGGGCCCTGCCACCAAGGAGTTTTTTGACCACCTCGGTGACCTCAGTCCCAGAGATGGGGCAGCCCAACTCCGAGTTCCCAGGCTCTGCTTCCTCATTGGAAGGCATGTTATTGGGATTGAGGAGGTCTTCGAAGTACTCCCCCCACCGACCCACAACGTCCCGAGTCGAGGTCAGCAGCGCACCATCCCCACCATATACAGTGTTGACACTGCACTGCTTCCCCCTCCTGAGATGCCGGACGGTGGACCAGAATCTCCTCGAAGCCGTCCGAAAGTCGTTCTCCATGGCCTCCCCAAACTCCTCCCATGCCCGAGTTTTTGCCTCAGCAACCACCGAAGCTGCATTCCACTTGGCCTGCCGGTACCTATTAGCTGCCTCCAGAGTCCCACAGGACAAAAGGGACCGGTAGGACTCCTTCTTCAGCTTGACGGCATCCCTCACCGCCGGTGTCCACCAACGGGTTCGGGGATTGCCGCCACGTCAGGCACCGACCACCTTACGGCCACAGCTTCGGTCAGCCGCCTCAACAATAGAGGCACGGAACATGGCCCATTCGGACTCAATGTCCCCCACCTCCCTCGGGACATGGTCAAAGTTCTGCCGGAGGTGGGAGTTGAAGCTACTTCTGACAGGGGGCTCTGCCAGACGTTCCCAGCAGACCCTCACAACACGTTTGGGCCTACCAGGCCTGACCGGCATCCTCCCCCACCATCGAAGCCAATTTACCACCAGGTGGTGATCAGTTGATAGCTCCGCCCCTCTCTTCACCCGAGTGTCCAAGACATGTGGCTGCAGGTCCGACGACACGACCACAAAGTCGATCATCGAACTGAGGCCTAGGGTGTCCTGGTGCCAAGTGCACATATGAACACCCCTATGCTTGAACATGGTGTTCGTTATGGACAATCCGTGACGAGCACAGAAGTCCAATAACAAAATACCACTCGGGTTCAGATCGGGGGGGGGCCATTCCTCCCAATCACGCCCTTCCAGGTTTCACTGTCATTGCCCACATGAGCATTGAAGTCTCCCAGCAGTACGAGGGAGTCCCCAGATGGTATGCCCTCTAGCACACCCTCCAGGGACTCCAAAAAGGGTGGGTACTCCGAACTGCTGTTCGGTGCATACGCACAAACAACAGTTAGGACCCGTCCCCCCACCCAAAGGCGGAGGGAGGCTACCCTCTCGTCTACTGGGGTAAACCCCAATGTACAGGCTCCAAGTCGGGGGGCAATAAGTATACCCACACCCGCTCGGCGCCTCTCACCGGGGGCAACTCCAGAGTGGTAGAGAGTCCAGCCCCTCTCAAGGAGATTGGTTCCAGAGTCCAAGCTGTGCATCGAGGTGAGCCCGACTATATCTAGCCGGAACCTCTCAACCTCACGCACAAGCTCAGGCTCCTTCCCCTTCAGAGAGGTGACATTCCATGTCCCAAGAGCCAGCTTCTGTAGCCGAGAATCGGACTGCCAAGGTCCCCGCCTTCGGCCACCACCCAACTCACACTGCACCCGACCTCCTTGGCCCCTCCCATAGGTGGTGAGCCCATGGGAAGGGGGACCCACGTTGCCTCTTCGGGCTGTGCCCGGCCGAGCCCCATGGGTGCAAGCCCGGCCACCAGGCGCTCGCCATCGAGCCCCACCTCCAGGCCTGGCTCCAGAGGGGGGCCCCGGTGACCCGCGTCCGGGCGAGGGAAAACGCCGTCCAAATTTTTTATTCGTCATAGGAGGTTTGTATAACCGCTCTTTATCTCATCCCTCACCTAGGACCAGTTTGCCTTGGGTGGCCCTACCAGGGGCATAAAGCCCCAGACAACAGAGCTCCTAGGATCATTGGGAAACGCAAACCCCTCCACCACGGTAAGGTGGCAGTTCGAGGAGGGGTAGTCTGTATATCTGACTGTTAATAGTGTACCTAAACTATGAGAATTTCCAACTTGACTCAATTAAAAGATCATTTTTGAAGACTGAGCTTGATTTTGACATTAACAGGGCATGGGACATGCGAAGGACCCTAACTAAAAAACTCAAACCACTCAGAGTGACACTACGTGCTGTATAAGGAGGGACTGAGGAGCTTCTTTACCGTTCTCATGCATAACATGACCTGGAAACAGATCTTGGAAACATACCAGGGAAAGAAAGTGAAGCCACTGCAAACATCCAGAGACTCAACAAAACTTTATCATGCTGGTATGTGGTGTTCCAACAGTTGACACGTGAGGTTCACCTGCCCCAAAGCTTCAGAGTGCCAATCTAAAAATATTCAGTTGGCTCCTTTAGCTCTTTGTAGAACCTTCTTTGGCAACTTTAACTAAACACAATCTTTTTTTTAAAGAATTTATCAGTTGTTTACATTGTTATAATGGAGAAGTCTTGGCCCGATAACACATTATAATGATTGATTTTTTTTTTTCTTGAATGATTGGTATTTGAGGTCCCCTCTTAAGGTCCCCTATGACATCTCAATGGACTGGACTTTGACTTGGCCATTCCAAAACGTTTAGCGATTCAGTTGTGAATTTGCTGGTGTGGTCCATGATGCATGTTTATCCAAACTTTAATCAATGGAGGCCTATTTCATAGAAAATGTGTTGAATATTCCTTATAACTTATATATTTATATTGTATTGTCATTGCAGAGAGCTGCAATGGATGAATTCTCTGCTCTTTATATGGCTCTTGGAAGTGGCTCACTATCCCTAAAAACTGCTCACCTTTTCCCACACTAATTTGTAGGCTTGCCATTTATATAGGTGCCCATTCCACTGATGATGTAATGCCAGCTTATACTTGGGTGACTCGTTGCTGGCTGATGTAACCTATCAGCGTCATTACTTAGTCCTCCTGCTGAAGTGTCTGTCCCTAGTAATCACTTCCAATTCCTTGCAACGACACACAAACCCATTGAAACGGCAACATGGTCTTCTCTCTGACTTCAGTCATACAGATGGTGACAAGGGCACATCAGCAGAAATAGTGAGCGCTGTGTTGTCAGATGGCATAGCTGGGATGTTGAGTGTTTCCCTGTCATGTGGCACAGCAGAGGCATTCAACGCTAGTTTTACATCTCATTTTTGCAGAAGAGTGTCCCGGTCTCTGCACTGGGGCATTGGATTCCACTTTCAGACCACAAGGTAAGCGCCCCCCTGCTGGTCTAACCAGCACCTCTTCCAGCAGCAATGCAAACTTTTCCTGGTTGGTCTCCCATCCATGTACTGGCTGGGAATTAACATGATTAGCTTCAGGTGGATGACCATTTGTTATGACTGTGAGAGCCATTTTCCTTGTTCTATAAAATTCATGAATATTTATTAGATGACAATGCATAAACTATGGGAGGTCCCTATAACCCCCATAAATAGAATCGTATTGGTATGTTCTTGCCATTTCTAACAGCTTGGAGTAAACATTATTCTTCAGTTAGTTAGTGACAGCCTTGCCTTGTATAAGGCGTAGAGGAATACGGTTTTTAACCGTGACCGCACGTAACAGTGCTCGATGGCCTACGGGCTCTTTGAATGTGAGAAATAACAAGTAAAGAAAACTTGTTTACTTAAGTACCGTACCGTAGTACAGAAGAAGAAATTAAGAATCTTTAAGTGGTGAAATAACTAAAGTTCTTTCAAGAAAAGCTAAGTTTATAGAAGATACATTTTACCCTTTATTTTTTGCCCTTTATTCTACATGTGTAACTATTTTTTCTTTTATTCTTGTTTGGATTATTTGCTTTTAACTTTTACTAAATACCTTTAAAACAAACTCTTGGACTTTGAGAATTCTTTTGACACGCGTCTTACCCGTGCCTGATAACACCTTATATTTCAGCAGCTACAATGACTGCTGGCTATTTTGTATCCATAAGGTATCTCCTGCCAGGATGGCAGTTTAAACAACTGTATTGTTGATCACTAATATATATTTGTGATATGGCTCACCAGAAAAATGCACTATATAAAATAAAATGTATTTTTTGTAATGCCATTTTTAAACATTGCTTAACTACTAATGAGAAAGCTTTGAAGTGAGGGCAGTTTGAAACATAAGTGATTTGATTTTCTTGCTTAGGATTATTGAATTCTAAAATTAATATTGTAGTTCCTCCTACCAGATTCATAGAATTCACAGGATTAATTATTTCTTGACTGTTTATGAATCGCCACACAATGAACAAAAACAAGCCGCCCAAAATTTCTGACATCCATTAAATCAACTAAATGGTTACTTTACAGACAAAGTAGAGACACTTATAAAAGCTGCCCACTATCTGCAATTTCTGAGCCTCTGCTAATAGAAGTTTGCATGTTGGAATAATTAATGGTGCCTTAATACCGTAGGTCAAAATATGCTGTACTGTGTATACTGTTCTAATGAACTGTGGCATCTCAATCTAACATGCTTGTCTTTTTTGCAGGACATTTTTAGACAGTTTCAGGGTGTTCATAAACATTCATAGAACCATTTTTGTTAACAGGAATTTAAATTAATATAGTGAATAAAAATTACAATAACAAGATAATGGACAGGATTGTTAGAGGTGGGCTGAATTTATCATACTGAAAATTACCATTGCAGCAATAATCATAAATTAGTAGACAAGAATAATGTCTAAGGTAGTTGGCATAGCTCATACGCAGATCCACGTCCCAGTGGTTTAATCATTTATGCTAATGGCATAAACACATTTTGTTTATTTTGAAAAGTACAGTAACTTTGTTTGCAGTATTAAATGAGAGCTTTGCATGTGTTTATTTTTTCCCTATTGTTCTACCCTCCTAAAACTCAAATGCAGCAATTTATTACCAAGCAATTATCACAGTCAGAGTGCAACAGAAACAAACATTTCTGAAAGGAGCTAAGAATAGAATGTACAACCACAAGCTTTGTAAACTCAGAGGGCACATCCAGCAAAAGACTAGCATGTCAAACCAAAGTGCTTATAAAAAAGAGAAAACACGCGTGGGAGGATTCAGCATTTGATGGAAAACTGAAAGCAACATTAAGGCTGTCTGTAAGCTTGGGCTGTCATTGTTATGTTTATAAACCAGGTAGAAGGCATTTCTAAAACTGCACGTTTAACTGTATATAGCATTATCAAATCAAGCAAACCTGATTCTATAGAGGGTGATATAATAAACGCCAGCTTTTGAATACAGTGTTACAATTTAGTGAAAATTGTAAGTACATATTTAAAATGATATGACTGGTATAAAACTAAATGCCAAGTCTACCTAAATCTAAACCTAAACCTAAACGTAAGACTTTGCTAGTGTCACCCTTTCTTTTCTGTGATATTATGTAACTAGATTTTGATTTAGCTGTCTTTTCTTCAGTGCAATGGCAGTTAATACTGCTGTCTCACAACTCCAGGGTCTGCTTGTGTGGAGGCTGGATGCTGTCTATGTGTGTAGCTAGATTTACTCCATTTCCCTCCCATAACAGTAAGGATCAGCGTTTTAGACTGATGGACTCTGAAATGGTCTTGTGTGAGAGAGTGTGCCCTGAGTGTGCCCAGAGCTTGTTCTTGCTATTTTAAGATATGCTCTTGTACCTGTAACCATATTGTAATGGCGCTGTCTCTAGCAGAAATGGGGCGAGGAAACAATAAGAACCGTGGCATCATCAAGGATAGAAGTGATATTAGTCTGAGCTGGCAGAGCATAACTGAAATGAGCAGCTTCATTGCCAGATGCAGGGGGATCCTATAAAGAGCAAACCTACCACTGCTATGTATGAGTCTAAATTTATGTATGTTATTGTTATTTTTATTTTTTTTCAGTTATTGCGTGTCATGCTCTTATGCATTTTCTGTTATTTACTGTCATTTAAAATGTGTCTATGTTGCTTGTTCTTTGTGGATGGTTGATGTCACAGCTGCTGGTCCTCCTTCTGGCTTTATCTTCCAGTGAGAAGCAGGATCCAGCAGTCAAGCATTCTGTTCATGATGAAGCTTTTTTTCTGTGAGGATTGCTTTTGTTAGATTTACTTTTCTTTAACTTATTTTGCTTACGCCTGTGACAAATATGAATTCTGAATTTGCATCTGCTTTTTTCACGACTATCTTTTAGGCAACTCCTTTCTTGATCTTTTTTAATACTTTCTAGTATTTTCAAATTTTTGTTAATAAAGCTACTACTTATGAAGATTACAATTTGGGATTGTCTTTCAGCCAGAGCTTTAATGCTTTTATCTCCGTTGTAAGGCAGCTTTTTGTATTCTGGGACTTTTGAAATCTTATTGAACTTTCAAAATCAGCTATCTTATTTTTGGAGCCTGCTCCAGTGGATGCCAGCAGGTAGTATTTGGGGCCCAGCTGAGTTTAGCTGAGCCTCTTCTTGGCAGGTCAGTGAAACTCACTGGCAGCTTTACGGGTCTTTTGGAGGGCTCATGCACCTTTTCACCATGTTTAGAATGCCAGATCACAATAGCCACAGCCATACTATCACCATCTTGGAGTGATGTCACATAGCAAGCAATCCTTCGAAGAATAGAGACTACTTTAAAGAGCAATAAAATGAGATAGAATCAATTTAGTTAGCATGGACTAGAACTATGTTTTGCATCAATATATTGAAAAATGTAACATAACATGACATTTTTAAATCTACTTGATCCAGTTTAGAATCATGGGTTGTTGTAACTTGTCCTGGATTCAATGAATGCAAGACAGAAACAAGTCTTAGAGACTGCAGCAGTTCTTTGCCAAGCCCCATTCACCCCCAGACTCAAAACCAATTAACCTAACCTGTATCTTTGGGAAAAGTCAGAAAATGAATGTATATAATATTATTGACTAGGGAGCATTTTAAACAGACCTTAAAAAGTATGCTATTTAGTGGATATAGTAGTGAATATAATCAAATATTAATACCTCACTGTTGTTTTATCACAGAAGTGTTTTACGGTGGAACCCTGGCTGAGATATAAAGCAACTTCCAATTGAATCAGAATGGACAAACAAGGCTAGAGGACTTGAGACACGATGGGCCAATGAGAAGAGCAGGCCACTGCCTGGTGGTCTCAATAGGGCAAACAAAACATATAGACCTGCTGGCAGTCCGGCTGGACAAATAATTTTCACCACATCCTCATGGTCCTGGTGGAGCAAATGACTGGGCACCACCTCATGACTGTCCCAGTGGGCAAACCAAACTGCAAGACCATCTCTTGATGGCCCCTACAAGATAGCAGGCAGTTGGGTTACTCCCAGAAACAACTTGGCAGAGCCCTGTCCTGGGAACACAGGCAGTATTTTGGCAGTGCCCCCTCCAAACAGTTCCAGCAGAGCAGACAAAACAGGCAGACAACCTTCAGGCCTGGGCGAATCAGCAGCAGAATCCTTGCCCGATACAAAGGACAACTGGTCTGTAAAACATAACTTGAGAAGTGAGTTTTTGAAGAGAATATGCACCTCACAACCATTGGAACTCTCTAGCTCTGAGGCGACAAGACACTCTCCATAATAGCACCCCATTCTGGTGGTCAGGATAGCACTGGTGACTGGACAGTATCTCCTGGTTGCCCCTGCAAGTCAGATGACACAGGCAGTTGTGCACCACCTCCTGGCAGAGATGGATGGACTAAAACATACAAGCTGTGAAGTGAGTTTTTATTTTTATGCTCACCTCTAGTGTTTGTGAGGAATTTTATTATAATTTGGGTGTTTTCCCTTCTGGGGCCACAGGCAGCAACTTTAATGTGGATCTTCCTAGAGTTACAGGAAGCAATTTGGCAGGTCCTCTGCCTGGTGGACTCAAGCAGGCTAATGAGACAATAAGACCACCTCCTGGTGGTGTGGACTTGACAGCAAGCAGCTAAACATCTCCTGGCAGAGATGACTGCATTATAACACACAAGTTAAGAGGTGAGTTTTTAGTTTTTGTACTCACCTCTAAAGTCATGGACGTCACAGACTGCAGTCCCTGGCAACTCTAAAATGTATTAAGCAAGTGAGAACGTATGGCCATCTTTACAGTATTGTAAAAGTTGTTGAATCTAAGCTAAAAGTGTCAGATTATTATAAAATCAACACACAAAGAGTGAATGCAAGGTATGACTGAAAAAAATCAAACACTGACAGCTACTGCCAACACTAAGCTACATATACCTGACTGTCTAGCGGGGTGGTTCACCCACTTGTCTGCCCCTCTTTCTCAGCTGCCGCTTCTCTTTCTCATAAATCTTGCTTCTTCCTTCTGCCAGTGACTTTTTGACCCATCTCTCTTCTTGACTCAAGACTCACTCTGCCCTGTGTCTTGAAATGTTAAAACATTAAAACCTTCTCGGTCCCTAGAATCATTATCCGCATGAGTCAAGACAACTTTTTGAGTTCGGAGAGACGAGGCAATACCCCTGATGCTTCATGTCTCTCAGGCAGGTTTATGTACTACGTTCCTTAAAAAAGCACCCCATTAATCTTAATTGTGGCCTGCGTGCTGCCATCTATTGGGATGAAGGACAGTGAATGTCCTGTCACCAGGTCACCTTGTTTGGTCTCTTTCTTACAGTACAACAAGTGGAGAATTTAAAATCCTGTGTACTGCTGGGCCCCCTACCCTCTGGTTTAAAAAAAAAAACACTGCCTCTTTGCTCTGAGACTACCACAAGTATTTCTCTGGCATTGATATCACTGTCCATTATACTTCAGGGACACCATGCCCGATAGAGTCTGCTTCACACACTGATGTTTCATCTGCCCTTTGCCATTTCGAAATCCCTTTGCCAGCCGGGCAGCATATAATCTTCATTCTTCCAGCTGCATCTTCACAGAAACAGGCAGTAGGAACAGGAAGATTTTGCCTGTGATTTTGTTAAGTACATCACACAATGTATCAATTGAATATAGAAAATGCATTGAAATGACACTTCATGAAGGCTGCATGCTGTGTCAAATGTAATGCATCCCAAAATACTTCTGTCTCAGTTGAATGTAATTTGCATCCTGAGTGCAGTATCTGACACATTCATTTGAATATTCAGTATCATTTTTTTTACTGCACTCTTTAGGAAATTATGCCATTTTATAAAATACATGCAATGTATAAAATACCCTTGCATCTATAAGTGACTTTTATCCTAATGGGGAGGTGGGTAAAGTGACACAGTAGGAAAATTGCTCAATTCATAGAAAATGAAGTGCTTATCTAAAGATAGCATAACAGTTTTATTTTTATGATACATCTGCCTAGTGCTACAAATAACATGTGCAGATACTGCTGCACATTCCCATGACTTCATTACTTTTGCAGCAAACTGTAGTATATACTGTGCAGTATTCAAGATTGACATATTCTTTAGGTTAATGGTAGCAATATAAGTGTTTATGAATAATCCAGCTTTACGAGCAGTACGTAGTTTTAAATTTGCAACCTATCTGTCTTTTCTTGCTCAGATAAGATGTTCTAAAATTGAAAATTTTAATGATTTTAATGAAGCTTACCCGCTTTTTAGAACATTAGAACAATCTAGATGAGAACAGGCCATTTGGCTCAACAAAGCTCACCAGTACTAGCCACTTAATTTTTCTAAAATAATATCAAGTTGAGTTTTGAAAGTCCCTAAAGTCCTACTGTCTACCACACTACTTGGTAGCTTACTCTATATGTCTATTGTTCTCTGTGTAAAGAAAAACTTCCTAATGTCTGTGCAAAATTTACCCTTAACAAATTTCCAACTCTGTCCCAGTGTTCTTGATGAACTTGTTTAAAAGTAACAGTCTCAATGCACTACACTAATTCCCTTCAGACACTTCAATCATGTCATCTCTTAATCTTCTTTTGCTTACACTGAAAAGACTTAGCTCTTTTAATCTTTCAAAACTCATACTCTATAATCTTGTAATCAGAGTAGTCGCTCTTCTCTGGACTTTCTCCAGTAATGCTATGTCCTTTTTGTATCCTGGTGACAAAAATGCACACAGTACTCCAGATTATTTTATAATCTATACTAATAAAAGGCAAAGTCCTCACTGACTCACTGACTGACTGACTGACTCACTCATCACTAATTCTCCAACTTCCCATGTAGGTAGAAGGCTGAAATTTGGCAGGGTCATTCCTTACAGTTTACTTACAAAAGTTAGGCAGGTTTCATTTCGAAATTCTATGCGTAATGGTCATAACTGGAACCTGTTTTTTGTCCATATACTCTAATGGAGGAGGCGGAGTCACGTATCGCGTCATTCACGCCTCCTACGTAATCACGTGAACTGAAAACAAAGAAGAGATTTACAGCACGAGTTGGGAACGAAGGTAAATGACGTTAATTGTTGAGTGTCTTTTAATACTGTGTAAGCATACATATTAACACATGTGCAATTAAACGTGTGCATTTACGGGGTGATTTCTCAGGCTTAAAAGCTCGCCTTTTATTAAAAAGGTAAATGCAAACTGTTTTCATTCTGAAGGGCACAAACCACGTTAGATTTCAGCCGTTAAACGCGCAAAAATGTCGGTACACCAGATAAATAAGCGCAAGATATTATCAGTTGTATTGTATGCTTACAATACATATAGAAATGTGTTAATCGTTAACTAATATTATGGGATGGTGTTTTTCGACTCGTGCCTTGATTTAAACGATTGCATGTCTTGGTGGGTTTGCGTAGCTTATTGTCAATATCTTTACACCTCTTTTTAAGACTTAATTTAAAAAGGTTTTCTTTTCTTCTTAATTAAAATTTAAAAGCAATACTTCACCGCTGTGAAGCCCCTCTAGCGCTGACGTCCGAGGTTCGATTACCGTAAGCGATTGCAGTGAGTGTGTACGCCTGATGAGCCAAGAATAAGGGGGAAACACGTGTCGTGTACTCTTTGCATTATTTGACAGTAAACTATTTTCAACCATTCTATGATCTGCTTCTCACAACTGAAGGCACCGTGGCTGATGTTACCTGACTTGCTGGCCAACCATAAGCGTTACCTGGTAGGTAACCAGCCACTCACTTCACTCCCTTACGGGAATCGAACCTCGGACGTCAGCGCTAGAGGCGAAGCCCCTAAAATTGCGCCATGACGTGTGGTTCGTTTATTTGACAGCATGTAGATCGGGGTAATTACATTCATGGCATTCGTAGTCTGATTCACAATCTGATTGTATGGGTGGTTACCTACCAGGTAACGCTTATGGTTAGCCAGCAAGTCCACTCAAAGTGATCACTCGAGTGAAGGCAGCTTCACAAAAAAACAGATCCTTAACAAACTGCTATTGGTATATTTTCCCTCAATTTTAAAAGGTTTTCTTTTCTTCTTAATAAAAATTTAAAAGCAGTACTTCGCCGGTGTGAAGCGCGGGGATTTGAGCGACTGACGCATACAGACATATTCATGAGTGCAGGTACTTCGGAAAGAAAGCACCGTGTAAACCTAAAGTTTAAATTAAGTTCATAGACCTACAAAAGGTTGCCATTGATTTCAGGCAAGATTGCTTTTCTCCTGTACAACTATACATTGCATTCTCAAGAGTGTGCTTGCACGGCTTGGTCATATTGCAACCGGAGTGCTGAACTGACAACGTGGTATACAAACAGAACTATAACAATCGTAATAAACGAACAAAAAAACAGCGGACAACCCGTGCATTAAATAAAAAAGCTGCTTCCATTGGCGAAGCAACGAAAAAGGAAGACCTTATATGGCGTTCGTTTATAAAACAGCGGAAACCAGATCCTTAACAAATTGTTATTGGGGTATTTTCCCTCAATTTAAAAAGGTTTTCTTTTCTTCTTAATAAAAATTTAAAAGCAGTACTTCGCCGGTGCGAAGCGCATGGATTTGAGCGACTGACGCATACAGACATATTCATGAGTGCAAGTACTTTGGAAAGAAAGCACCGTGTAAACCTAAAGTTTAAATTAAGTTCATAGACCTACAAAAGGTTGCCATTGATTTGAGGCAAGATTGCTTTTCTCCTGTACAACTATACGTTGCATTCTTAACAGTAAGCTTGCACGGCTTGGTCATATTACAACCGGAGTGCTGAACTGACAACGTGGTATACAAACAGAACTATAACAATCGTAATAAACGAGCAAAAAAAAAAGCGAAGAACCCTTGGATTTAATAAAAAGGCTCCTTCCCTGGCGAAGCAAGGAAAAACGAAGACCTTATATGGCGTTCGTTTATAAAACAGCGGAAAAGCTGTGTTAAGGCTGCTTCACAAAAAAACAGATCCTTAACACATTGTTATTGGGATATTTTCCCTCAATTTAAAAAGCTTTTCTTCTTAATAAAAATTTAAAAGCAGTACTTCGCGGGGATTTAGATCTAGATATATATATATAGATAGATATAGATATATAGATATACTAGCAAAATACCCGCGCTTCGCAGCGGAGAAGTAGTGTGTTAAAGAGGTTATGAAAAAAAAAGGAAACATTTTAAAAATAACGTAACATGATTGTCAATGTAATTGTGTTGTCATTGTTATAACTGTTGCTGTCTTTTATATATATATATATATATATATATATATATATATATATATATATATATATTATATATATAATATACACACACACATAAACATTTATATACATATACATATATATACATATCTACATATACACATCTACATATATATACACACATACATAAACACACACATAAGACTTACTGACTGAAACGGGCTTTCATTGACAATCATGTTACGTTATTTTTAAAATGTTTCCTTTTTTTTTTCATAACCTGTTTAACACACTACTTCTCCGCTGCGAAGCGTGGGTATTTTGGTAGTATATATATATATATATATACATATATACACATACATGCAGTTTTAATAACACAGAAATCAATATAAACATTAACATCATTATCATATGAGAATATGAAGTAATATATAAGAAGCACATTTCATATAAATATAAATTATTAAACAGTTAAATCTTCTTCTGTAATTTGCTACCGTGGCAATTTGTGTGTCTGTCCAGGATTTTAAATGACCTGTAGCTCGCAAACCGTTTCACCTATACACTTGAAATGTGGTACACATATAGTACGTCACGTCTACTATCCGCTTTATGGGTGATGATTGTTTTACTCTTTTTATCTTTATTTTATTTTATTGTAGAATCAACTCCTATCTGCGCACAGCAGGGCAGCCGTGGGCGGATGCGTATGGTGTATTCACTCCATGTTATCGTGCATTGCGCTGTCAGTGGTATTTTGATAAAAGAATTTGAACAACATATAAGAAGCGTATAAATTATTAAACAGTAAAACATTAACATTTAAGAAGTAAAGTTACATTAAGTACTACTGCAGTGCCTTCGGGTATACCTCATTTTTTGTTTGCCAATTACATGCTTAAATGTATACATTTTTTGGTGCACCTACCGGAGAACACGCGACATATAACCGAGCGTGGGAGAAGCATGGATTTTAAACACGCGTTGAGTTCATCTGCTGGTCTCCCTCGTGGAATAACTGGTAATGTTTGACTAAAATGTACAGCGAGTAAAACGACATTACTTCCTATTTTTTTTTTTATGATCTCTGAGATCTTGCTTTTTTCGGTTCAAGGCTTCATAAGCTCTTTTATGTTGTATGGTGTACTTATCCCAAACCATCATCTTTGAATGTTGCAAGACTTTCGCCTTGTATGTAGATCGGGGTAATTACATTCATTGCATTCGTAGTCTGAATCACAATGTGATTGTATGGGTGGTTACCTGGCACTGTAGGGTTGCCACCCGTCCTTTAAAATACGGAATCGTGGCGCGTTTGAGAATGAAATTGCGCGTCCCGTTTTGAATCAATACTGGACGGGATTTATCCCGTATTTTTTTTATCATTTTTTTTTTAAAGCAGCGTGTCATGCAAATCATCCCACACGCATTTTATGAAGATGCCTCCTTTCCTACTTTTGATTGGGTAATACTTGATGTCATCGTTAGTTTGATTGGTGTTTTTAACTGTCCAGTGAGGAGGGCGTGTCTTTTAACTACAGTCTGCAAAGTGTTGGCACTGAGATGTGGCGTCAGCGCCGTAGTTGAAGCCCCTAACGTTGCGGTCAGCAAGTCGGCTAACATCCGCCATGTGCCGTCTTTCAGTTGCGAGAAGCAGATCATAGAATGGTTGAAACTGTTGCCCTTAACGTTGCGCCACGGCGTGTGGTTCGTTTATACGTCGTGTCTTCTCATTAAACTTTTATCTCGCGAATATGTTATTGCAATCCGCAGCGGGAGCGTTTGTATAAACTTAATTTAAAGTTACGTTTTACACCGTGCTTTGTTTCCCTTATGAACATGCTTGTATGCTTAACTCGCTCCATTCTCAATTGTTTAATTAATTTTTTGCTCTTCGCTGTTTGCGGCTGTTCCTCCATTTCCCCCCACTTCGTTCTTTTATCTCGCGAATATGTTATTGCAATCCTTAACGGGAGCGTTTCAATAAACTGATTGAAAATAGTTTTGCATTTACCTTTTCAGTAAAAGGCGAGCTTTTAAGCCTGAGAAATCACCCCGTAAATGCACACGTTTAATTGGACATGTGTTAATATGTATGGTTACACAGTATTAAAAGACAGTGAACAACGTCAGTTACCTTTGTTCCCGCGTTTGATAAAAGGTGAGCTTTTAAGCCTGAGAAATCACCCCGTAAATGCACACGTTTAATTGCACATGTGTTAATATGTATGCTTACACAGTATTAAAAGACAGTCAAAAATTAACGTCATTTACCTTCGTTCCCGCGTGCGACTCGTGCTGTAAATCTCTTCCTTGTTTTTAGTTCACGTGATTACGTAGGAGGCGTGATGACACGATACGTGACTCCGCCTCCTCCATTACAGTGTATGGACAAAAAATATGTTCCAGTTATGACCATTACGCTTTGAATTTCGAAATGAAACCTGCCTAACTTTTGTAAGTAAGCTGTAAGGAATGAGCCTGCCAAATTTCAGCCTTCCACCTACACGGGAAGTTGGAGAATTAGTGATGAGTGAGTCAGTGAGTCAGTCAGTCAGTCAGTGAGGGCTTTGCCTTTTATTATTATAGATATATGTATGTATGTCTATATATATATATATATATATGTAAGCTTATAAGTACTGCCTTACTTCTCTTTAAGAAGGAAGATGTAATGATACTTGATTTAAACGATTCCATGTCTTGGTGGGTTTGCATAGCTTATTGTCAATATCTATACACCTGTTTTTAAGACTTATTGACTGAAACGGGCTTTCACGAAAAAAGTTAGGGCTATGCTACAGGATACACCCTCCACAAGTTAAGGAAGTAAAAATAAAAGTATATATTTCTGTTTTATTTAAACCTTTTAAGTTTGTATGCATAGCCCCATTTGGCTGTTTTAGTTTTTTTTTTCTTTCTTCAGTAATATTTAATCTCCTTAAAGAAAAAGAACATATGCATTTTACTTTTTTTGTATCTCTTTAGTAATATTTTAGTTTAAAAGGATAACCAGTATTTAAACCTTTTATGTTACTTTATAAATTTATTTTACACAATGTTGAAAAATTAATAAGAAAGCTACATATTTTGGCAGCTGCTGCTTTAATTTTCAATGAAATGAAAAAAGCTCTCCAAGAGAAAACGTCAATGAAGAAGAAACAGTTTGCACTATCTAAAAAGGAGAAACCCTCATTTATAAAGGTTTTCTGCAGATGACTTAACTGAAAATAAATGAATAGTTCCTATGTGTATAATACATATTTATCTATTTGACTTATGCCTTTATTCCAGCAACTTGCAACATCTGAGGTACAATTTGTTACATTACTTTTGTTTTTTGCAGCACAGGCAGGTGAAGTGACTTCCTCAGGGTCACACAGTGGTGTCAGTACCAGGATTTGAACTGACAAGCTCCGGGTTTGCTGAAATATTACTGAAGAAAGAAAAAAAACAAAAATGGGCAAATAGGGCTATGCATACAAATGTCCATCCATCCATTATCCAACCTGCTATATCCTAAATACAGGAGCCAATCCCTGCCAACACAGGGCACAAGGCAGGAAACAAACCCCGGGCAAGGTGCCAGCCCACCGCAGGGTGCACACACCCACACACACCCACACACCAGGGACAATTTAGAATCGCCAATGCACCTAACCTGCATGTCTTTGGACTGTGGGAGGAAACCGGAGTACCTGGAGGAAACCCAGACAGACAAGGGGAGAACATTCAAACTCCACGCAGGGAAGCGAACCCGGGTCTCCTAACTGGCACCTTTCACTGCGCCACCATGCTGCCCGCATACAAACTTAAAAGGTTTAAATAAAACAGAAATATATACCTTTATTTTTACTTCCTTAACTTGTGGAGGGTGTATCCTGTAGCAAAGCCCTAAGTTTTTTCATGAAAGCCCCTTTCAGTCAATAAGCCTTAAAAACAGGTGTAAAGCTAAACTTGCAGCACCGCTATTCAATTACACTTGCCTAACGCTTCTCCTAAGGGGTGATACTGTGGGATCTGGGCATCAGTCAAAGCACCAATCACAGGCCCGATTAGAAAGCGGGAAGCTGTGATTTGTCGTCTCCCTCCCATGTAACAATCACAGCCCATGTTACAACGCACTATCTATGTATGTATATATGTATATATGAAGAGGATGGATGGATGGATGGATGTATATGTGTGTGTTTATGTATATGTGTATATGTATGTGTATATATATGTTGATATGTGTATATATATATATGTATATATATGTTGATATGTGTATATATATATATGTATATATATGTATATGTAGATATGTGTATATATGTATATATGTATATGTATATATATGTTTACATAACCTCTTTAACACACTACTTCTCTGCTGCGAAGCGCGGGTATTTTGCTAGTTAGACATAAATAGACAAAAGACCTGTGTGTGTGTTGTGTGTGTGTATGGAGCAGTCTGCTCAGCGCACGTTTAACCACAGCCACTAGATGGCGCATGCATGCAATTTTAATTTTTTTCTGTGCTTGCATGCACCACAGTTCTCACTACAAAAGATGTGTGTGTGTGTGTGTCTGTATGTGCGTGTGTGTGTGCGTGCGTGTGTATGGAGCAGTCCACTCTGTTCACTCTCAACCACAGCCACAGGAGTTGGTATTAATTCTTCGGAAGACGTAGAAGCCTATAAAAGTGTGTCTTGCACTTGGTGAGATGGCGCATTCATGCACTTTTAATTTTTTTAAGCACTTGCATGCACCTCACTTCTCATTCAACCCAACCAGAAAAACTCAGTTTTTTTGGTACATGCATGTTGTACATTCACACATCTAGCTACCTTATGTTTGCCTGAGGCAGGTTCCTGCCTGTCCTTGTCAATTTGTGCCATAGCTGCACTCAACTACACATCTGTCTCAGACAAAATAGACCTGTCCCAGCCCATTTAGCTAATGCCTCTGCAAGTTCACCAATATAGTAAAACTGCTGGGGATTTTTGGGTTGCTTTTTTGTCTCAAAGACCACAATAAGCTGGTTAATAACATTTGCCACAAACGAGTGTTTCAAATATCTTTTGTTTTCCTTTAACAGTTGCAGTCATATGTGTCAGTTATATTGTTGTTTTGTTACATGAAAACATTTTAGCATAATGGGAAATAATTTCTGTTACCAGAAGAAAGTGCCATGCTGTCTGCTCAGTAGTTACTGACAAAAGGCACCTCATATAAAGCAAAATGAACACATTGAAATGTTTTGAATTGGCAAAGTTTTTTTCATTCCTTGTAAAAGCCATGGCAAATTAGATGAGTTTCCTATAGATTTTCAGTCATAGCTTTCTTAGATAGACTGAAGCAGTCAGTGGTACATTCCTGTGAAGGCCGGTTGTGTAGCCTAGAATGCCCAGTGACTCTCACTCCAACTAGTCTGCAACTCGCTTCAATAATTTTGTCTTTAATTATCAGGTGGGGCTCTGTGCGCATGAGAGCTGATAATAAATGAATGCTCATCCGGAAGTACAATGCATATAATGCAGCAACAAGAAATAAGAAAAGCATGTGTTTTGGAACTGACAAAGAGAAGAGCGACTTATCTCTCTGACATTGTGTGTATGTATCATGTCAGAATGGTTAAAAGAAACAGGGGCGGAGATAGTGGCTAAGCTCGTAACACCTGTTAACCGTTTGTACAGCACTGGCTCCGTCAGGCTGAAAAGATTGTGTTGGAAAGTTTCTAAGCAGTTGCTAAATTTGGATGTCCAGTGATTTTCAGTTATGCAAATTTGCACGGTCTGACGATGACTGCAGTTGACAAGTCTGACATATCCATTGACTAGAAGTCACATAATGTGATATCAACTTTAGCAGGTTTTTGAAGAACTAGGTAAAGTGCCAGTTCACCACATGACCCACTTGCCCACACACCCAGATTCAATCATGCATGGCAAAAAACTAACATGCATAAGTCAGAGTTCACTTTGAAAGAATCTGCAACCGGAATCTATGATGGAACATTGGAGCAAGTGGGCTGTTGTGTTTTGGATGTTTTATCCACAGTCTGGCCATAAGCTATTGTATCCTAGCCAAGATTCAACCTTTATGCTGATGTGAAGCTGTAAACAGCATGTGGTAAGGCTTATAATTCTACTTTTCCATAACCTTTACAGAATAATATTTATAATAGTATATGAATTGAAATATTTAGAGAAAACATTTTAGTACGCTGTAAAATGTAACTATACAATATGTCCGCAAGCTAAAACATAACAACCAGAGAGCAGTGAAATGACTTTGGTTGTGAGGTCAAAAATATCTAGTGTCAAAATCCAAACTCATCATTTAAAAATTTTTCAAAAAACTGTCTTGATCCCTGAGAACTTTTTTCATTTAATTTCACCGTCAATATTCACATTCTTGGACAATAATCATTAGCATGATTATTTGCCCATGTACCGTCATACCGTCATTACTTATGGTAAGTATGAGTCCAGCAGAGGATGGTTTTGGATAGCGGCAGTGTGCAAAAATAGGAAATAAGATAGTGTTACTAAAAAATTAATAACAAAAGTTTATTGACAAGTTCAAGATATCACAGTAAAATGGAAGTGAACTAAATGAAGTGAAACTAAATTCAACAATACGCTAAACTTAGGAAATTACAACACCTCTCCAAAAATCATAATAAAGTACCATTGTGCCTCTAGGGATGAGTTGTCTGTAGACGTGGGAAAGGCTATAGTTGCCATCCCAAAATATAGCAGACATACTTTATCAGAGACTTCTGTAGAGACTAGTGATGAGCAAACCCTGCTAAATTTGCTTCGCCTCAAATTTAGCGAAAAACACAGAAATGGGAATTTCGGCAAACTTGGCAAAATACATTGAAGCAATGAGAAGCAGGAGAAACTGAACATGTTTTGAGTGGATTATAATAGTGAAATGATCTTGTATTCATCTCTGATAGCTAGGGAAGCATCTGTTAACTATAGTGGACTGATTATTGTGGTCAAAACTGTGACCCGAGCTGTGAGACAGTAATGGTAACCACCGTAATGGTCTACCGTGCTTCCATGAGATAAAATTAATACTCTGAGTTCTTTATCTCTCCTTGCATCTCTCAGGCTCCTAACACTACAGTTTACTAAGTGTTATACACTTGGGGGACTTTTACTGACATTACTTTATCTGTGCTACATTATAAGGCAATAACATGGTTAATCCAGCAATGAAGACACAATGTACAATGAATTGACATGTTTTCATAATATTCTCATTATGGTCAAGTCAAGTCAATTTTATTTACAGAGCACATATTAAAACAACAGAAGTCACCCAAAGTGCTGTACAGCTTCAATAAATACACCAATACATATGTTTACAGTAAATAGTGAACACCAAAATAAATGTACAGATACAAGTTTAAAAAGCTAAGTCAAAAAGATAGGTTTTCAGGTGAGATTTAAGTGTGACCTAAGTTGATGCTGACCTAATATAAAAAGGTAGACTATTACAAATCTTTGGGGAAGTTACTGCAAAAGCACAACCAATAACTTCTGGACAGAGGACCTTAGTGATCGTGAAGGACAGTAAGGGTATGAGAGATCAGTAAGGATTAAAGGGGGCTAAACCATTTAGGGACTTAAAAACAGTCAAATTTTAAACTCAATCCTGTAGCGAACAGGAAGCCAGTGAAGGGAAGTTAAGAGAAGTGGTGTGATGGCACGAATTAGTGTTTCAAAATCATATGCAGAAAGGGCTTGAGCTTGGCCAATACCCTGAGCTAATAGAAACAATTTGAGGTCATTATCAAAAATCATACCAAAATTCTTTGCAGAACACCATCCATGTTTTAATGTCTTCCAAACATCCAATAAAGGTCTGTTTCAGTGTAATATATATCTTTGTATCATCTGTGTAATAATGGAAAGAAATATATGTTTTTTAAAAAATGGATCATTAGGGCAACATGTACAGTGAAAAAAGGCCCTAGAATAGATTCCTGAGGAATCTCACAGATGATAGGTGCAAAGGATGAGTAGAAATTTCTCTTGCTGACTGAAAGGCTTCTACCTGTGAAGTAGAACATGAACCATTCCAAAGCAGTTCCTTATATGCCCACATACTGCTGAAGATGGGCTATAAGGATGTCATGCTGTGGTTAGATCTAACAGCAACAAGACAGCAGTATCCCCAGTGTCACTTATTAATAACAGATCATTTAGAGCCCTTTAAAGTACAGACTCTGTGCTGTGGTGTGTCTTAAAACCAGGCTGAAATACAGTAATCCCTCCTCCATCGCGGGGGTTGCGTTCCAGAGCCACCCGCGAAATAAGAAAATCCGCAAAGTAGAAACCATATGTTTATATGGTTATTTTTATATTGTCATGCTTGGGTCACAGATTTGCGCAGAAACACAGGAGGTTGTAGAGAGACAGGAACGTTATTCAAACACTGCAAACAAACATTTGTCTCTTTTTCAAAAGTTTAAACTGTGCTCCATGACAAGACAGAGATGACAGTTCCGTCTCACAATTAAAAGAATGCAAACATATCTTCCTCTTCAAAGGAGTGCCCATCAGGAGCAGATCATGTCACAGATATAGAGAAAAGAGCAAACAAATCAATAGGGCTGTTTGGCTTAAGTATGCGAAGCACCGCGGCACAAAGCTGTTGAAGGCGGCAGCTCACACCCCCTCCGTCAGGAGCAGGGAGAGAGAGAGACAGAGTTTGTTTTTCAAGCAAAAATCAATACGTGCCCTTCGAGCTTTTAAGTATGCGAAGCACTGTGCAGCATGTCGTTTCAGTAAGCAGCTGCACAAAAGATAGGAACATGAAGATAATCTTTCAGCATTTTTAGACGAGCGTCCGTATCGTCTAGGTGTGCAAACAGCGCCCCTGCTCAATCCCCCTACATCAGGATCAGAGAAAGTCAGCAAGAGAGGCAGAGAAAAGTAAGCCGGGTAGCTTCTCAGCCATCTGCCAATAGCGTCCCTTGTATGAAATCAACTGGGCAAACCAACTGAGGAAGCATGTACCAGAAATTAAAAGACCCATTGTCCTCAGAAATCCGCGAACCAGCAAAAAATCTGCGATATATATTTAAATATGCTTACATATAAAATCCGCGATGGAGTGAAGCCGCAAAAGGCGAAGCGCGATATAGCGAGGGATTACTGTACATCAAAAATGCCACTTTCATTTTAAAAAGTTTGATGTTGCAGAAAGACAACCTTCTCCAGAATTTTATAAACAAAGGGCAATTTGGAGATGGGTCTGAAGTTTGACATGTCAATTAAGTCTAGATTTGTTTTTTTTTAATTAAAGGTTACACCACATCCTGTTTACAAAAGGCTGGGACTGAACCAGACTGAAGACAACTATTTATAATGTCCAAAATGCAAGACCCAAGCTCTGCAAAAACATCTTTAAGAAGATGAGTGGGAACAATGACTAGCAGAAAAGTTGTGGATTTAAGGTGACTAATTATTTCTGCCAAAAAAGGGAAACATATTGGCTCAAACTGATGAAAAACACCTGTACACATAGGGGGGGCAGATGGGTTATCAACAGAGGGTGTATTGTGGGGTCTAATGTTATCAAATTTATGAACAAAAAATTGGAGAAAATCCTTACAGACTTTTGGTGAAATATCAGGCCAATGTAAGAACAAGACTGGTGAAGAATTCTGTTAAAAGTATTAAATAACACTCTAGGTCTATGACAATTATTTCAAATAATATCTGAAAATCCTTTATCTTAGCAGATTTTACAGCTTTCAGATAATTAGACAAACTATCCCTTAAATTCTAAAAGGACACATGAAGCTTGTCTTTTTTCCACTTGTACTCTGCTCGCCTATGTGCCCACCTCAGGGTATGAGTAGCATCATTTAACCATGGCTTAGGTTTAGTTTTTGAGTGCTTGACTTTAAACGGAGCGACTGAGTCTAAAATGCCAGAACAAGTATCATTACACAAAGTGACTTGGCCGTCAGTGCTCAAATGAGGTTGGGGGAAACACACAGCCACATAAAAGCTGCAAAGAACTTGCCATTAATGGTGGAGTTTATTGTGTGAGAGCAGCGAGTCTCACTAGAAATGTTGACTGTTTGGCAAGATAAGGAAGACTCGATTATAAGAGGCATGTGATCTGAAAAACAAGCATCACCAGTTTCATTGCTACAGACAGATAAGCCATATGATAAAACAAGGTCCAGTGTATGTCCATGTTTGTGTTTCAGGCCTCTCACTGACTGAGGAAGTTTAAAAGAATCAAAGAGGTTTAAAATGTCTTTAACCAGAGGTTTTACTTGGGCAGCACACACACATATTAAAATCTCCAAGAATTATAAGTTTGTCATAATTCAGTGTAATTCCTGCCAGAAATTCAGAGAACTCATGTATAAAATCCTTGTTGACTTTTGGGAGCCGATACACCACGGCACACAACACAGGACAAGAACGGTCCGTTTCAAGCATCTGTAATTCAAAGCTGGAGTAACTGTCAGTTTTCAATTGGCGACAATAATAACGGCTTTTAAATATTGTCGCTAATAAACGCCACTGGCCAGCCTACCTTGGGGAACTGAAAAACTAACAGTGAAAGGGGTTAACTCACCGACAGCCAAATTTCATTTACAAATAAAAAATCCCATCCTCGGGAGGTGAAGAAATCTTTTAAAATAAACATTTTGTTAGCTAAGCATCTAACATCTACCGGAGCCACCTTTAAAAGAGTCAATTTGCCGGACTGATGGGGCTCACAGACCAGTAGACGGAGTTTCACAAAATCAACTCCACCCCTGTGTACATGTGGTGATTGCCAGCAGAGGAGCTGATCGTGACAGATTGAATCAACAGGCTGGATCTATTTATACATAGGATCCAGAGAGCACAAAGAGATGAAATTACCATAAGCTGACAACCATGTGGAAATTTTCTCTTAAAAATTGCAATGGGATAATAATGATAATAATAATACATTTTATTTATATTGCACTTTATATTTTAGCAATCTCAAAGTGCTACAGAGTCAAAAATAAGAGTCTATAAAAATACTTTAACAAAAAGTCTTTCTAAAGAGATGAGTTTTTAGGTTTCGTTTAAAAACATCAGTCGACTGTGGGGTTCTCAGGTAATCAGGGAGGGCATTCCAAAGCTTCGGCGCCACAGATGAAAAAGCCCTATCACCCATGCTGCTGAGCTTAGTTCTGGCGACTTGGAGGGTGTTTATGTGTACAGAGCGGAGTGTACGTGAGGAAGTATAAGGAGTGAGAAGTTCCTGTAGGTAAAGAGGGGCAAGTCCATAAATGCACTGATGGGTGAGAAGGGAGACCTTATACTCTATTCTGAGCTGGACAGGGAGTCAATGAAGAGTTTTCAGGATGGGGGTGATGTGATCGTGCGGAAACCAGACTGAAACTTTTCAAACAAGTTATTCAGTTTGAGATGATCATGAAGTTGTGCTGCAACTGTTTTTTCCAAGACTTTGGAGAGAAATGGAAGATTGAAGATGGGCCTATAGTTAGAGAGAACTTCAGGATCCAAGGTGGGTTTTTTCAGTAGAGGTCTGATGACAGCAGTTTTTAGTGCAGACTTTATGCAGATCTTATAGACATGCAGCCAAAATGCCCCAACAAGCATCAAAGGCAATCGTCTACTGCAGGTCATGACTCTCAACTCCATGATGTTCATTATTTCCCATTGGGATTAATAAAGTATCTATCTATCTATCTATCTATCTATCTATCTATCTATCTATCTATCTATCTATCTATCTATCTATCTATCTATCTATCTATCTATCTATCTATCTATCTATCTATCTATCTATCTATCTATCTATCTATCTATCTATTTTAGCAGTATGCAATTTCAGACTGTTGTTCAAATTTCATTGTGATCCTTATCATACTAATGGGATTATCTGACCTAAAGGGGATTGGGGCCTTTCACAAAAGGGACCTCCTGTATAGCTAGATGAACAAATTATTGTGCCATAGTTTGTCATTCAACAGTGACAAATATACATCAGCAACTGCTCTATAGAACTGTACCTGCTAAGTTCCCAAGTAATGTATATTTCATGTTTTTCATTCTGCTTCTACAGTTTATGGTGCCAGACGTGGGGACAGATTGCTCCAAGGGTTTTTTCAACAGCAAAGGATTTTATGACTGTAATGCATACTCATTCAGGCCTGTCAGGAGAACTACCCAAGTGCCCATGCATGACAAAATATTAATAGCATATAATCTCATCATCACCGTGTTGAATGTTCAGGAGATGATAGGTAAAGAGGAATCTTGGTTACATAGGATAGCAGAAACAGAGACACTCAGAAATACTCATAGAAAGTTTTCATCAACAAGTACATAATAGCTGTCAAAGGAAAACAGTATACACTGGCCAGTGACTGAGGGACTCATTATTTAAATAAAGTAATGCAAAGCATTAATGGTCCCTCAGCTTCTCTGTTAATCACACCGTACTGAATCAGCTAGATTAGTTGAACTGAGTAACGATACTATTAAAAACAAACAAGATGTGTGCAGAAACCAGCTTGAAATGGCCAGATGCTTTACCTTTACCACTTACATCTATTAGGAGGATATCCTGTCATAAAACAGATATGACTAAAACAACATCCTCAACTCCAACTCTTTCCACATTTTATATAGATTATGTCGTGGAAAAAACTTTCCTCTTTATGCAAATGGAAAAAACTTTCCTCTTTAAATAAATCATTGTCGGAGACCAGATGAAAATGCATAACGCATAAATGGATCTTATGCAACAGCCTGCAGCTATACCTTTGACCTGCAAACAGATGGACATTATTTGACTTAAATTGTCTAGGTTCTGCTTACTCTCAAATTTGGATCTGAACTGCCACCTACTTTGACTGAACCTTCTCACTCCTTCCAACAGGAGCTTTTTTTCTACATTAAAGTACACCACCTAAAGAATGCCTTTGTGACACATTGGAGGCTCTCTGTAAGTGCTTCTGTCTACCTGCTTTGAAGTATGAAGGACAGCTACAATAGTGTGGGTTTCTCATTCCACTGTCAACTCACACCAGCACCAAATGTGGACTACTTATCTTAGTCATCCTGATCTTCAAGCTTATCTTCATTGACTTCCAGATTTACTGTATGAGGAGGTTTTGTGAGACCATACAGTGGCCAGACATTGCACTCATGTTTCTGAATTTCACTAACAAATCTTACAAGCCCCTATGAAGCAGTTCTCTATTATAGCCATACCACTAGAGATGTTCCATATATTCTCACGCCAGTGACCATGAACACACCCACGGTGCATATGGTATTATAAGTTATTTAGCCTTTTCTCTCATTTGAGCCTCTTCAATTGTTAATCTCTCCTGTTGGGTCCGTAATGGCTGTCCAGATTCAGTCAATACAGTTATTCCATTTTTCCAGTGTCTTTTACATGAAATGATTATGTTGGACTTATCAGGTGGATTAATTTAAAGACAAAAACTGGGACATATTTAGTCAGTCCTTGGTCCTGTGGTCGCCTCCACTCCACGCAAGTGCCATCTTCCTCTTCCCGACTCTGGCTCTCCGAATGGAGTGAGGTGGCCCCATTTATCTTGCCCCGGATGTGCTCCAGGTGCACGATGACGAACTTCTGGCAGCACTCCCCAGTGTGGAAGAAGTGCAGCCCTTGCACCCAGAAGCACTCCGGGGCGTACACCATCCCAGGTCCGTCAGCACTTCCTGGTGTACCGGGAGCGCTGTCCTCAAGGGTTCATGGACCGTCCAGGAGCCCAGGGAAGAATAGTGCTGCTCTCCCAGTCCCTCCTTACTCCAGGCGTCCCGGCGGGGCAGGGTTCCTGGCCATCTATCACACCATGTATTAATTAAAAGTATTTGATTAAAATTTTATAGTTGCACATTAGTCAATGTAATTCTTAGGAATCAAAAGGGGGAAACTTTTTTTATCTTATTTTTTTTTAAATGTATACTTTCAGTTTTTTCTTTTAACATGGTCTGCTGTAACTATGAAAAGCAGGAAAAATCTAATCTAATATAATGTCTGAATGTGCTTCTAGGATCAGTTTGACAAGCAGAAGGTCATATTATTAAAATATTTTTTAAAAATGGATAATACTTTAATATCATTTTAACATCAGAAGTCACGTAGCATCAGACTGAAACCTCACCTCTCAAGATTGCAGTCTCTGGTAGACAGAGAAATGACCTCACCAGTTATAGCAAGGTAAATGTCTCCAGAGGTGGCAATTTGAAAAGTTATTTTTATCAAGATTACCTTGGTTCCCTGATATTCATTTGTAGGAAATTCTCTTTCATCCATGCCTTTATCTCCTCTTGACAATAACACGAGTAAGATAGGACAGGGAGCGCACTGGGTTTAATTTTGATGGAAACCTACATGTTATCAGTGTAACAATGAAAATGTACTGAATATGAGGCTGTTGCCAAGGGGAAGAATGTGAAGATATAATAAGGGACAAAAAACTGACCCTTGTGGACAGCCACGGACTGGAGGTGATAGCTCCCGTCATGGTTCTCCTAGAGGGACAAATTGCTTGCATTGAAACGGGCAAAAGCAAGATATGTGATATTTGAGTTACATTTTAATTAAAAAAATACACATACACTGAGATAACATTTGCAAGCATTTTGTTCTATTCAGGGTCTTTAACAGCAGCATAAAGACATCTCAGAAACCTTCTGATCAATGTTTTGTTTAAATATTTAATTAATATAATCAATTGCACATTACTATATTGTCATGAAACATCAATTTCTAACCCGCTTAATCCAGGCATGCTGGAGTCTATCCCAGCAACTGTACAAGGCAGGAACAAACCATGGAGAGACCTCCAGCCCATTGCAGGGCCAACACACACATAGCAATCACACACTAGGGCCAATTTAGCATCGCCAATTCACCTACCTAACATACATGTCTTTGAACAGTGGTGGGAAACCGGACTACACGGAGGAAACCCATACAGACACTTCTCAATTTCAATTCAATGAGAACACAAAGAAAATTGGAAATTTTGGTGAAAACAAATATGCGCATGATGGAAGAAAAATCTATCTAAAAGCCAGAAATGATAACATTGAGAATTTCTGCTTCTAACCTGATTATCTGCCACTCTTTACATTTTTTGTTTTCATAAATTCTTTATTGACAATTACAGTATATAAGAACAAAAAAACATATAAAACAATGGGAATTAACACTGATTATCACAAAAAACAATTGTACTTAGACTGGAAATGCACTGACATTATGTATACAACTAAATATACTAATAAAATTCAAATAAATTAATTACCAATAATAATTTTAAGTAAAGAATATTTTTAGTAGTTTTGTTGTATATTGGACTTGACATTCTTTACATATACATAAAGAGGGATTCTACATCATGAGAGAAGAGTCTAAAGTTGAGTTTTGAGTTAATGGCTCTAACTTTATGAATGGGGCAGCACAGTGGCGCAATGGGTAGCACTGATGCCTCGCAGTAAGGAGACCTGGGTTCGCTTCCCGGATCCTCCCTGCATGGAGTTTGCATGTTCTCCCTGTGTCTGCGTGGGTTTCCTCCAGGTGCTCTGGTTTCCTCCCACAGTCCAAAGACATGCCAGTTAGGTGCGTTGGTGATCCTAAATTGTCCCTAGTGAGTGTTGTGTGTGAGCCCTGTGGTGGGCTGGTGCCCTGCCCAGGATTTATTTCTGCCTTGAGCTCTGTGTTGGCTGGGATTGGCTCCAGCAGACCCCCGTGACCCTGTGTTCGGATATAGCGGGTTGGATAATGACTGACTGACTTTATGAATGTGCTATTTTCCCATGATTCAGTTTAACTTTAGGGTATTATCAAAATTAATATTAGTCCTTTGAGTATCCAAAATAAAAATAACACTTTCAGAAATCTGTACAATTACACAAACAACAGAGCAGCAACCTAAAATACAGTACTTTTGAGTGTGTACAGTCATAAAATAAATGATTAATGGTTTTGTCTTCTTTTTGGCAAAATGAACATAAGGGAGGCACATCAGTAGAAACTGTACTTATCCACCTGTTACAAGGACATTTAATTCTTGTAACAAATCCAGAAAGCTAACATGTAGACTAAGAACTTTGTCTTAAAGAAGGTATTTGCAGATCTAGTAAATTTTCTCTTCTTTTTCAGTTGAGTGAAGCAGCCTGCTTACTTTTTGTTTTTGGTGAGGATGGCATCAACAATCACTTTGGAATTCTTTTTATTGTTTCTCAGTTTCGTTTTCAAAGATTTCACCGTAGTCATTTCCACACTTAGCATACTGTCATCCCAAAATGTATTGTATGTGTACGCGAACAATAATAAAGGTCATGGTTTTCTCATCATTTTAGAATTAAGTTTCAGCATGCTGGTCTGAGCTAACAGAACTAACCTTCTTGATCACCAACCCATGTACTTTGTCATGCTTTGGCTGTTGGGGAATACAAGAACATGCTGCTGAGGGGAAATACAGTTTTCAGAGTTGGTGGTACTAGTTAATCAGTAAAACACAGCTTGGGGCACATTTTAAAATATAACTAGAGGCATTACAACTGCCATATGAAAGACTGATGCCATGTTCACAGGGGTATCCTGCCTATGACTCGATATTGCTTTAGTAGACTCAGGCTAGCTGCAACCCTGTCATGGATATTTGAGGTCAAAGGATTGATAAATGGATGGATTGGTGGATGATATATACCATCTGTAAGCTTGAAATTCAGAGTAAGATTGAATGAGCTGAAGAAGAACTTTCAGGATCGGGGACCAAGTAAACCATTTACGTTTGTTAATCTGCTTTTGTCAAAGTCTGAATTGGGTACAACACATAAATGAATCAGTCTGTTTTCAAAATTCTTATTGTCAGTGAAAAACACAGACATGACTCTTATTTTGGAACATGCATTTCAAGATGGGAAATGCTATCTATCTATCTATCTATCTATCTATCTATCTATCTATCTATCTATCTATCTATCTATCTATCTATCTATCTATCTATCTATCTATCTATCTATCTATCTATCTATCTATCTATCTATCATGACAAAATAAGATTTTCAATGAGGAAATACAAAAGCATCCATCCAAACATCCATCCATTTTCATACTCGGTTAATCAAATGCACAGATTAACTATGGAGAGATTAGCCATATTTCCCTAATGGTCATTGTTGACTTTTGGCTATCATGTTGGTTATTTCAAACTTCATTACAGATTCAAGCTAAAAAAATACCTCCAATTTTATCTTTCGAATAAGAACAGGAAAGCACCCTGGTTTCTTCACAATCACAACTCCCTGTTGTGGATCTTGACTTGATTGATTGAATTTTCAGTCCCAGTACTTTTAAACTAGAAGCTAGTGGCTAAGGTTTTGGCAGCTGATGCCTCCAAATGCAAAGCAGCTTATTCTGAGCTGCTGTTTCAGCAAAAGACTGTTAAAGTGAAATGTGTCCAATAGACAGCCAATGCCAGAATACAAAATTTCTGAATTGGGAAGCTATTTGAGTTAAGTACACTACAATTTAAAAGGGTGAGTCTAGTAAGGAACTTTGAGCATCTTTGAATGCCAAAAACTCCCTCCAGTCCTGGGTCTGGTTACTGTCCTAGCCCAGTCATTGTGTATTTTCATCTTTATCAGTTAAAGGGCAAGACAGGGAAGTCTATGGTCAAAAAGTTCCAGCCAAAGTAGTAGCACAGAGAAGACCAGCACAGGCCCGCTCTTAGGTATTATGGGGCCCTAGGCGAAAGGGGGGTCCAGGGGCCCACTGAGGGGGGCGGAGCCCCCCTGGAAGCTCTGCGAAATGCGTGAAAATTAGACCAAGGAGACGTTTTCTTGTAACGTTACGAGGTCATCACCCTGCGTCCCTTTTTCGCCCGGAGTAGTTATCTGCTACAATTTAGCCAGTTTGAACTGTTTCCACTGGGCACCATGTGGTGGTATGTAGCTAAGCCCAGCTTAGTTTTTTTGTATTTTTTCTTTTTTTAGTTTTTTTGTCCTTTTTTATTTTTTGGGATATTTGAAACTTTTGGAATGCATTGCGAGGGGAGGGGCGGGCCGGGGGCCTGGCCGCCGTCGATCCGGGGCCCCCTGGACGCCAGGGCCCTAGGCGGTCGCCTACTTCGCCTATGCCTAAGGCCGGGCCTGACCAGCATTACAGGATAACTAACCAGCTTTAGTATGACATTTGTGTTTTTCCCAGCTAAGCTTCTTATTTCACACAAAGGACACAATGTCTCCTTTCTAAAGTGTTAAACGCTGAATAAAGTGATGATAATTTTTTTATTTTCTTTGAATAGAAATCATTCTTGTTGGTTTATTGCTTTATAAATCACTCAACATGGTCCTTTTTGAATGACATGTTCCGGCGTATTTCTTTTATGGTATATTTTAATTTGACTAATGCTTTTCACTAATGTGAATTAGTTGCAGCACTGGTGCTGCAGCTTCACAGATCCATAGTAAAAAGGTTCAATCATTGACTAGTTACTTTTAGTGTGGAGCTGTGATGTGATTTGCATGTTTTACCAGGTACTCAGTTTCTTTACACATCTCAAAAATGTCAAAAATCTGTGACCGTACAATATGTTAGCTGAGAAGGGTCATATACAACATAAATGTTCTGTTATAAACACTGTAAGAGAACAGACAGACCACGGTAAAGGGTTGGGGCAGCACCCTAAGGACTCTGTATAACTGGAATGCAGCAAACACAAAAGAAAACATGCAATAATTGCGAACATGTCTTTACAGATGCAAGTTCCCAAATGAACTGTTTCTGGTCTTAAGTCCTTCCAGCAGGACACTGGATGTGACATCATATGTGTTACAGCTGTCAACCATCCAGTCTGCTGTAGGAGGAAGAGAAAACACATTAGGACACAAGGTCAAGCCCTGGAAAGGCAGGGAATTACAATCACCAGAGCCCTTAGGTTGTTCCCTATGTGCACGTGCGTGACAACACACAGCCTCTTTACACTTCTCTGCCACCGTACTGTACTACAATATTCCTTCATGAGTGAGTGTGGGTGTGTGCAAAACTAACAGCATCATTTATTGTAAGTCACAAGGACAAAAGAGTTCCTAATTAGTTCCCCTCTTTCAAAGCAAATACATAATAAATATAAAATCTTGTAAACATGCATTTCACAACAACCATACAACATTAACCCTAGTACTTTAAGGAATAAAATACATGTCAGTTTTTCAATATTCATTGGGATGTTGTTGTCTGGGTGGCGCAGTGGCGCAGTGGGTAGCGCTGCTGCCTTGCAGTTAGGAGACCTGGGTTCGCTTCCTGGGTCCTCTCTGCATGGAGTTTGCATGTTCTCCCCGTGTCTGCGTGGGTTTCCTCCGGGCGCTCCGGTTTCCTCCCACAGTCCAAAGACATGCAGGTTAGGTGCATTGGCGATTCTAAATTGTCCCTAGTGTGTGCTTGGTGTGTGGGTGTGGGTGTCTGTGTGTACGCCCTGCAGTGGGCTGGCGCCCTGCCCAGTGTTTGTTTCCTGCCTTCTGCCCTGTGTTGGCTGGGATAGGCTCCAGCAGACCCCCGTGACCCTGTAGTCAGGATATAGCGGGTTGGATGATGGATGTATGGATGGATGTTGTCTATAGTGGACTCATGCTCATGTATGACTGTTGCAGCTCAATTCTTACCCAAACAGTGAGGCCAACCTTATCTGCTTCTTCAAACAATTCACAAAGTATCCAGGAAAAAATTTTCTCCAATTTGAAGTCATTAGCCAAACCAATCTGACTGACACTGCAGTAAATGACTAGAAGAGTAGCACACCCCCAGAGTGACCGCTATATACACAATCAACTTGCCACCCTAGGTGAAGGGATGCAGGAGCAGTAACTGAGCCCTTGGAGTAAATCTTACTTGATTTAGTGTGGAATGTAAGTGGCACTTTCAAGCAGTCCCCGAATTGAAAAAATGACAATAAAGGAATACATTATTAATGTGGAATGTATAATTGTAATAAGGGAAACTATACTACAACTACAACTACAAACTACACAATCAAGGGAAAATAACAAAGACTTGAGTCCTGAGGACCTTTTCAAAAGTCCACATCAAAAGTCCATGACAACATTATGAGATGGCTGGTCTACTTGCCCCAAATACACAAACACTCTTGTCTGCTCTTATCTTATTCTTGGTAATCGTGTTCTTGTCTAAAACTTATCTCCCAACTCCAAGCTCCAATGCCTCATGGCTCAGGGGCCTTCAAAATCCCTGTCCTGGACCACTTCATTGTAACTCCTAGGACTCACAACCAGAGTCACTGGCAATTTATAGAAGCATGGGTGGTGTATGGCTGGAGTGCCTCCTTATGGCTCCAGGTGCTCCTGCACCTTCTTAGAAATTTAAAAATGTAATTGTTAAGGCCAGATTGTTTGTTCTATCTAGTATTCTCCAGGGGACATCATGTACAGCATAGAAACTGCATAATGCCCTCTACAGAAGAGTTCTGTATTGTTCCTCCTAAATTAATGAAGGATTTTATGCTAGCAGCACTCCTCTGGAACATAAATGGTGCTGTTACCTGTGTTTCAGTGACACCAGTCAGAGGTTGTACCAGGTCCCAGCATTCAGTATCCTGAAGAAAAATAAAGAAAAATTACTCCTCCACAATAAGTCCTTATTTGTTGATGCCCAGGGCCAAACTGGAAGAGAAAGCAAAACCTGTTGATGGCCTCCCTGTTAGATGAAAGCATATGGAAGCCATGTCCATAAGGCAGTACGACTTTTCTTATCTTTTGTTTTGTTACTTCACGTTATCGCTTTCTTCATCCCTTCCTCTGTTTTTGTTTAATAAAAGTACATTTTTTTAACATTTGATGTATTTTTGGCATTATTCTGAGCATGGAGGGAAAACAGGAGGGTGCTTTCTTGTCACAACATGTCTAAAACATAATTTTTATATTTATTCTAAATGTATCTTCAGTGACTATTGAAATTTAATCTGTTGAGATTATTGTTGAAATCATTTTAATGTACTGTATATATACAAATACTGCAAAACTGAATTAACTCCTTCATTCACTGAATCACTCACTCACTCATGAACAAAACACTACAGTATTTCCCATTTAGTAAAAAAGCTGAAATTTGGCAGGATGACATAACTAGGTCAGAAGGTATCCAGTAAGAAAGGACATTTAAATATATCAGTATTTAGGGGGAAAAAAAAATCTGCAACAGAAAAATGAAATACCCCAAAATCTCAAAAATCTGCTTTGGCGGTTTGACTGAAATCTGGTAACATTATATAAAAAAACAAAATTAGAAGACACATGTTTTTTATTTATTGATATTTTTTGTCAATATTTATTGCTACTATTCTAACTTACATGCTCTGCGCTCCACTGAGAGTATGCTTTATGTCCAGGAAGGACACAGCAGAAGTGATTGATGGGTCACACAAATAGCACCATGTACCAACAGGGTGGACGGACAACTGAAGACGGGGTGGTGTCCTGGACCAGAAAAAAGAGACATGATCATGTTATGAAATGGAAAGAGAAAGTTTGGCAAAGCTCTAGAAAGATGCAAAGCTCAATGGTTAGCAAGCGCTTTATAGTATTTGATGTTGACTACCAAGACACTTAGATGCATACCAACTCTCATCTTGGTTATCCATTTGTGGTACAAGAGGTTTGCGGCTTGTTGGCATCCTCTGATTAAGTAAATAACTGACATGCTTTCACTGGGGAGTGGAGCATGTGCAGCCAGTCTGCAGAAAAGATGGCTCTTCTCTGGGCTGGTGCAAGGCAGTCAGCTGACCGTTCATTGCCTTGTTGGTATGTGCAGCCGGTCTGATTGTCTCATTATCATCCTGGGGTGGAAATCAAGCAATTGTACCTGCAATCCTCCTCAGTCTATAAGAGGGGAATGCAAGACAGAAACTGGTCAAAAAAAAAGAACGAGAAAGGAGAAAAGAAGAATGAGAAGGAAAGCCGTGTGACCAGCATTGGGTGGAGTTACAGGACAAGCCATCCAGCTAGTGTGGAAAGGCAGGATGGTCATTGGTCCCGCGTAGGAGCAAAGGATCAACGTTCTAAAGACAGCTCACCCCAGTGAATATTTGAAGAGGAGTGTGTACAATCATGCTGGAGTCCTCCCCAGGGATCCCAGGCATGCCAGGGTAGCGGAAAAGAAGACAGGAGGACAACTGATCCCATGCGGTCTGACCGACGCTGCTTGTGGCAGTCAAGATGGAGGAGTCGGGTTGGGAAGGACCACAGCTGCTTGTGTCTCAGCCGGGGACACAAAGTGGGAGTTGTGCTGGGCTTATCAGCCCTGATGACTGTGTGGTTGGTTTTATTCTCATTTTATTCTGGATTTTAACTTCACGGACTTTCACTGTCTTAAAGGATTATTTATTTTTTGATTTTTTTGATGCACTGCACTTTTAGATTTTTTGTTTTTGACTGGTTTTAATAAAAGCACTTTTACACTTTTATGCACCTACCCCTTGTTATGTGTGAGTGTCCTCATCTGTTGGCTCATCCTTGGGTACATTACCAGGATTGGTGGGTTCAAGTGGCTCTCAGGATGCAAACGGTAGCATGGGACTTAGCTGTACTGTGACACCATTCTGCTCTATTGATCTTAAGCCCCAGTTGCAGTGGTGAAAACTATAAGGGGGGCCAGTTGCCCAAACCACTTTTCAATCATGGTGCTACAAACCCCAGTGGCGACCCATCCCTCTGGTTTTAAATCGTGCAATATTCCAGCATCAGTCTTAGGTAGCAGCACTTTCTAATGGGGAAGCCACAGAAATTGTGTCTTAACACTCAAAGCTACTGTCCCATGCTTTTAGGTCTTCACATTAATACATCAGTGCAACATATAGGGTACTGGCATGTAAGTATATCAATTTGAAGCACTGCTTTGCACATACATTTGCATCTGCAGACTTTATATAGGGATTATTTAAACAATGAACAATGTGAACAATGCGAGCAAATGAATATCATATACACCTAATAATGATGACAATATATACTCAAATTTCACATTATTCCTTACTGATTGTTTCAGTTCAAAGGAGTACTCTTTCCTATAAAATTGTGTTTTTCAATGACCATCAACAAAAGCCAAGTCACTAGGAAAAGTCAGAATTGTTCTAAGGCAGGAATGTTTTACTTATAGAAAATTGTGTATAGCATGTTCAAGAGTATGCAGCTCCAGTGACCTAATAAAATTATTATTACTTATTATTTGACTAATGCCTTTATCCATGGCAGCTTAAAACATTTGAGATACATTTCATTTTTTTTTTCCAGTTGGAGCAGAAGCAGATGAAGTGATTTGCCCATTGTCACACAGTGTCAGTAGCAGAGTTTGAAGTCGTAGATCTAAAGACTTAACCTTTACACCACACTGCCTGCAATTAACATTGGCCCTTGGCAATAAACCTACAAACACTGTCAACTTCTGATACTCTCGATTAACCAACAGCACTATAACTGAGACCCATTGTTTTACAAAAATTTCTCGCCGAAGCCAGTTAACACCTAGTATTTTCATAAATGACATTGTGTATTCTTTGGGACAAATAAGATTGTAAGTAATTAAGATTGCCAGAACTCATGTTAAGGATAAATTATTTGACACCCTGTTCATATTAATTAAAAACTTAGCATAGGCTACTTATATTAAAAATTTTGGTACGATTGTTTGTGGTGCATATACAGTATGTCAGTCAAATAAATGACTAATATGATTAGCTGTTAATAACTATTTTCCTTTCTACATTAAATCATAGTAGCCTACTCTTATGCTTGCTGCTACTGTCATTGGAATCAAGAATTGTCACCCATCGTATGGAATGTGAAATTAAGGAAACTGAGAGACACTTTCATCAAAGATGGCAGAGTTAAATCCATTTATTTAAAATCAAGTACATTGACATATATTGTACTTTATTGTGGAAAAGTCCTCAGTGGGGTTGGGTACCTTGCTGAGGTCGAACAATTATGTGCTGAGCGAGTAGCAGAATTGAGAAATGACCAAGAAAATCAGAACCTCAAACTCCCACCACCTGTTCTTTCTCCAAACTGACCACACTGCTGTTAATGTCAGAATAAAGCAAAAGATTTCTTTCTTGGAAACTAGTGATCAAATCGAAAATGAAAAGCATACTTTTCTGAGGAATGCAATGTGCTTTTCTAAACCATAGAGCTTACCTGTCATTGCTATCAGAGAAGAACTGCAAGAAGTTTTTCACCGAAATTCTACAATATTACCAGATCCAAAATACCAAGATGAAGGCCACATCAAAAAAGAAATAGTAAGAGTCAATTCTCGTAAACTGAAAAATGTTTTTAAGGCACAAAATATTTTTAAACAGTGCGACGTGTGAGTCCCTGTCTTACACCCCAAAACACGAGGCTGAATCTCAGTACTTTATCAAAACCAGCTTTATTCAGCTTCAAACAGGAACAGCATGGTTATTTATTGTAGCAGGATCTACCACTCTCCTATACTCAGACACAGCAATCAGGCAGGGTCTTGGCCAGGTTAGTGGTCAAGTAATACTGTTCCCTACATTTATAATGTTCCTTGCATCACCCATCAATGATGGCACTTATAGCGTGACCAGGGTCGGCTCAGATTAGCTTTCGTGACGAGCCGCTGCAGTGCTGGGAGCCTGTGGTTGCCCTGGCAACAGATAAGCTGTCTTCCACACACATGGCGATCATGCTTCTGGATGCTCTTCTGCGGTGTTTTGTCCCATTGGGGTGAGTCTCAAAAGAGTTTAATAACCTTACAATAGGCAAAGTAGGTGTTCCAGTTTTCAACTGACAGAAATGCTTTACCATATAAGGTCCAATTTTTACACTCTGTTGGGTGTATATATTGTTAATGTTTGTGATGTGCATTCTATTGGAATGCATTTTGTAATTCATGTAGTAATAAAATTAATTGATTTTTTCCTTCCAACAAATGGCACAACCCAAACTTATGATTGTCTGACATTTGGTTTTTTTCTTCCATCTTGTTGGGCTTATTACACATTTTCTCTTTTGTTTACAGGTTTTACTTAATGTTGAACACATTTCTGAGGTTTATTTTAAGCTTAGAACTGTTTTCTGTTATCTCATCTTCTTATCTGCTTTTCCTATTAAATTATGTTCACATAGCTTTACATGGCCAGCACCATTTGTGTATCAGTGCTTTAGCTTTGTTAGGTATGACAACTGGGCATATGTAGGATGTAACATCATCGTCACAATGGCATAAATCGTTACGCAAAATTATTCGAGATAATCTGCGATCTTCTGTAAAAGTTATCAGAGATTACAGATATAATAACATGACTACACTGCATGGTTTTGAGTTTAGGTTTTGGTTCCTGATCCTTGTTTGACAAACAAGTTTACTGTTGTGTTAGGCTTTGATGGTTTGGATAACTGATTTCACGGAAATTAACCTTTGCCTGATTTAATTAGTACATTTCATTTTCTGGTCATGCTCTCCTGCCTCCTTTTGTGAAGGCATAAACGCAAAAATTAGTACTGCTTTTGAAAATCCTACACCAAATACCATGTAACAGACAAAGTAGTACTATAACTTAATAAACAAAAATTTAAATATCAAAAAACAGGAGAAATAAACAAGAATGATAGAAAATATATTTATCTTATTTGAGTCCTTTAAAGATCCTGGTGATCTGCAATCATTAGTCTAGCAAAATGAGAGCAGGAATAAAATGTGTAAATAAAAAACAAATTCCATTTACAGTTGTAGCCAAGTTTGAAACCCCTACAGTCATACCATCAGCTACTACCCTCTGTGTGCCGGTCAGGGATTAGTACTGCCTCTACCAGTCTTTTGTTTTTGTACTATTACTTTTTTCTGTTAAAATGTATTTTATTAGGTTATAGTGTCAGAGATATACGCCATCTATTGTAATAAAAAATGCTAGGTATTTTATTAGCACACATGACAAGCTCCTTGGACTGGGTGTGTTGAAAATGGCATCCTTCACTAAGCGTGTCGTGACTGATGTTGTAGGTATTGCAGATTTCAGTTACACTCTTGTTAAATTCATTTCAATAAGATGGTGCTTCTGCCCTTAGATTTAAGCACTCGATCAATATTCCACGATTTTATGCTTTCTAGCCAATTAACATAATCGATGATTCTCAAAAGAATTACATCCCCTGAAATTTTCCTTTTCTTTCACATTTTGCAAACTGGAAACATGGTATTGTTGATTTATGGATATTTTATTGAAATCTGTGATACAATTAGCAAAGTTTATATTACTAATCAATAAAATAATTTTGCATTTATTGTACTTTTTCCATTCTGTTCTATATTTGTGTATAGTTTTGTATTTTCTAATTTTTCTACTTATTCTTTCGGTACTATTTCTGTTTTTTATTTTTTGACATAACTTTGTGCTACCTCACAGTATGAAATCAATGTACTACAGTGTGTCAATACTTTACTATTATAATTAATTCATGCACTATTACTGTAAATTACGTCCTTAAAATATTTAGTCAATGACTCCTTTTTAGATGTATTTTTCCAGATACATCACATTTCCTCTGTAACTCATGAATTATAAAGTAGTCCTAATGGGCCAATTTAAAATCCTGAGGTAGCAGAGGCAATAAAATCAACACAAACTGTGAAAGGCCCTGGCCCTAACAACTCTCCAAGTTAATTCTATGAACAGTTTTAATTTCAGATCCCCTATCAGGTAATTCAATCTCACACCATTAGTCGGGCCCTCCAGTTTTTTATTATTGCTTTATTCCCATTTTTAATAATGCTATCTGTTTATAATGTTCAGAAAATGTTTAGATTAATATTGAAGCACTGATTCTTGAAACATTCTTTCATTTGCTGCACCAGTATAAAGGCCTAGACCCACCTCAGCTTCACAAAATTAAGGTTTCATCCTCTAGTTTACCACTATTAAACACCTTAATTCAGTTTGGACGATACTCTTGACAATAATTATCCACTGTTTTTCTAATTTCAGTGAATTATTTGTCTTATGGTTATATTATTCATCAGTTTTGAATATTCCATGACAATTATACATATTTGAAGTTCATGGTACTTTATGTACCCTTTATTATTATTTTTTTTTAGTTTGATCTAGTTTTTAATTTGGTCTAGTTGCTTTATTTCCATATGCCATTAGAAAGGACAGCAGATGTTTTGTTGGCACATACCTTCATTAAAGCAAGCAAATATGTAATACATAATGTACAGTGGCGTGCAAAAGTATTTGATGCACTTGAAAGTCATCATAATTTTCTGCATGATAAAAGATTTCTACACATATTTATCCATTCAGTATTATTAATGTGAACTCTTATGCTGTAACAATACATTTCCAAAGTTAAAATAAACTATTTTCTGCAGATATTTAACTGAAAAAGAAAAACTCAAAAGTTAGTGTTACATAATTGTTCAAGCCCTATATATTCATACTTTGTCAAGAACCCTTTTGCTGTAATAACGGCTTTAATTATTTTGCAGTTTATATGCACCAGTTTTGGCCATTGTTCAGGAGTGATTCTTCCCCATTCTCCTTGGCAGAATTTATACAAATCCTCTAGGTTGGAAGGATGACGCCTCTGGAGAGCGGTTTTCACACAGTGCCACAGATTCTCAATATGGTTAAGATCAGGGCTTTGACTTGGCCATTCCAGAACATTCCCCTTTCTGTTTCTGAGCCATTACAGTGTGGCATTGGCCTTATGCTTAGGACCATGGTCATGTTGAAAAATGAATCTTCTCCCGAGCTGTAGGTTCATAAAAGACTGGAACAGTTTCTCTTGCCATATTGTGCGGTATGTGTGACAATTATTGTCTGTTCAACTCTGACAAGATTCCCAGTCCCAGCACACGAAAAGCATTCCCATAGCATGATGCTGCCACAACCATATTTCACCGTAGGTATGGTGTTTCTTGAGGCATGGGCTGTGTTAGTTTTAAGCCGCACATACTTTTTTGAAGTCTGGCCAAAAAATTTTATTTTGGTCTCATTTGACTTCTCATTTCATTTCTCATTTCATTTCTTAACTGGGCCTTTCTCATGCATTGTAGCAAATGCCATATGTGCTTTTATGTGGACCTTATTAATGAATGGCTATTTTCTTGCTACCCTAAAGCAGAGGCCTGTTTTATGTAGAGCTCTTGAAATTGTAGACCCATGCGCCTTTATTACAGTTTCAGCCTAAGAGCACTGCAAACTTCGGATGGATTATTAGTAGCCTCGCTCACCAGTTGACGTCTTGCTCTGTGACGAACCTTCCACTTTCTGATGATGGATCCAACAGTGCCTAATGGGACATTCAAACTCTGTGATATTTTTTATAGCTATTTTCTGCCTTGTACATTTCAATGATTTTGTTTTGCACATCAGCAGAATGCTCCTTTGTCCAAAATGTTTGCCGTGATTGTGAAGCAAAGACTCTAGCCCTTTCTAAGGGTGATTTTTATATCCAGAGAGATATAAAAGACTCACAAGTAGTACCCTTAATAATGTTTAATTTTGGTCAAATGACTGTTGCCTTTGTGTTGTTTGTGATTAATTTGTCATTTGTGTAAACCCGGAGCTTCCAAATCACAGAGGTTTAAATACTTATGTAAACATTAACTTTTGACATTTTATTCTTCAGTTAAATATCTAGAGAAAATTGTTTATTTTGACTTTGTAAATGTGTCACACACGTGCGCATGGGAGGCAGCTAAATGGACCAAAAGAAGGTAATTCCATACCAGGCCAGGGGGTGGTGGGGTGTACTAAACCTTCCTCTTTTATTTCTGTAGACCGGGCATGGGAAATTATGCCTAATTTAGGCCCGATGACATCACGTCCGGTTCCGGGCCCAAGAACATCACTTCCAGTTTTGGGCCTGAGGACGTCACATCTGGTTCCTCCCTCAAGAACTTCACTTCTGGTTTTGAGCCTCAATGATATCACTTCAACCTGCCTTCCATAAATACAATACAACTTCCTCTGTAACTTCAGTTCTGTTTTGGACTCAACTCTGTACACATCTGTGCAACCTATTTTGCCTTTCGCAGCCAGGCTTCAAGTATACGGGTGGCTGCCCCAAACCTTTCTTTGTGTGTCAAGACTGTTCATTTTCAAAATTGTTATAGCATAAGAGTCAGTCAGTCAGTCATTGTCCAACCCACTATATCCTAACACAGGGTAACGGGGTTCTCTGCTGGAGCCAATCCCAGCCAGCACAGGGCACAAGGCAGGAACAAACCACAGGCAGGGTACCAGCCCACCGCAGTAGCATAAGAGTTCAAATTAAAAATTCTGAATGGATAAATATGTGTACAAATGTTGTGACATACAGGAAATTATGATGATTTTCAAGAGGATTGAATACTTTTGCACACTACTGTATATTTCACAGCATCACCACAACATGAATGTCTCAATACAGTATTTAATAAAATGTATGATATTCAGCAGCCCTTTAGTATTAACTTAGATGTTACTTTCAGGTTAGGTCCTTTAGCAGAACTCAGGTTTACAAGTGACAGTTCAATTTGCTGATTTCTTCTAACCTCGTCAAAAGCAACCAGTCATCTTCTGTGATGAGGATCTTTGTATTATTTATAAGTATCCTCAAGAAATTATGCATTAGTTTATAAATCAGCCGTCTAAGCGACATGACCTTGAGGACAAGCAAAGGCAGGCAGAGCCAGACACGCTTTGAAGCTGGTGTGATTAACTGGAGGAGTAACACAAAATCAGGGCTATAGAGCACTACAAGTAATTCTTACCTGATCAATTAATGTCTGTGAGTCCAAAAAAATAAAGAAAACAAACACAGTCACACAGTCTTAGGAAAACTTAGTAATATTCCACTGTTTATCATCAATTGATCTCTGGTTATAATGTGTCCAGTCTGAGAAAATATAGTTAGACTGGCTGAAGAACAAATAGACATTAAAAAAAATCAGACCATTATAGTAGTATATTGTTAGTATCTTTCTTAATACACTGTGTGACTTTAACTTCATAGTATCAAAGAAATTGCTTTATGAGTACCATGATAGTTTGTGCAATGTGGACATTGACAAAACAGCTCAATTTAAATACATACACAGTACAGTGAATAGAGTGGTTTGATGCAGTTGGACAAAGGGAACTCAATCACTTTGAACTTGAGCCTAAAGAAACTCTGAAGGTTGAACACAAAATATGACTCCCTCTAGAGTAAAGTTACATCTGCTGAATAAAATCAAACACTTCTGACTAAACTTTAGTTGCTTACATGCTCATCCTTAATTTCAATTTCAAAAGGAACTATAAAGAGATAAAGAACAGAATAATTCTTTAGTGATTTAAATAGTTAGCTTGGTAAGTAAAATATAAAGAGAGTTAAAATCAAAATAGTCAGCTCATTCCATTGCACCCATTGCTCAAGTAAGTCAATAGTCAGTTGAATGTAGTTGCCTTTTCATCTGTTGTTTTGGCCGTTGGTGTCCCAGGAGGATTGAAGTATCTTTTAAAGTTTTTAGTTCTCACATGAAGCTCAAAAGCTTTGTCCTGGAAATGTATGTTTTCCTGATTGTATCTTTTAAATTATTTAGTGGGATTTCTAACAGATTCTGTCTTGTGTGAGAGACTTGAAAGGCTACATGAACTAGAGTTGTATTACTTAGAAAGGCCTCACTAAGAAACATGTGTGATGCTGTATAGACATTCATAACAAATCCGACAAGCTACTACTGTCCTGTTTTACCTCTGCATGCACAGTATACATAATCATTTGGAAAAGTCTTAGGAACCCCAGATTTTTTAGTTATTTTTTTCTTAGATGTGTATTTTGTCTTTTGCACTAGTGTGAATAGAACTCAAGTCAAATGGGCTTTATTGTCATACCATCTATATACATACCTTGGTACATTATATAGTGATATGAAATTACATTTACCAGGCCGTAGTGCTATATTTAGACCATAAATAAGACAATACAGTTGTCTTTCCAGATTTATGAAATTTTTTATGATTTTGGTTAAACGTGAGTTGGCTGTAAACAATTAAATGGGAATATTTTTGGAGCTCACAGAAACACAGAGATGGTACATAAGCCAAAAATACATAAATAATAATGAAAATTATTTTTATCATATAAAAAGATATAATATATACATGTGCAAGATTGACCTTCCTCATTACATCCACATACTATACCCTCCCAAATCCCAGAAATATACACTACATACAACTCTGGTATGACACAGAGGAGAACTTCCACTTATGTGATGCCCAGAACACCAGTTTAGATAGATAGATAGATAGATAGATAGATAGATAGATAGATAGATAGATAGATAGATAGATAGATAGATAGATAGATAGATAGATAGATAGATAGATAGATAGATAGATAGATAGATAGATAGATAGATAGATAGATAGATAGATAGATAGATACTTTATTAATCCCAAGGGAAATTTCACAAGTTTGCAGCACACTGTTTCAGTCTGCAAGGCTTGGAAAAATGGCAGTTCTGGAGGAACTCAAATGTGAAGGGAAGAAGACCAGCCTGTCAACATTCTAGTGGCAGGTACAATTTATCAGGCAAGGAGCCAGTACACAAAAAATCAAGAAGAATGAATGGTTTGTCCTGACACCTGGGTGCGAGTGGAACACAAGAGTGGACTTGGAGCAACAGCTGAAATTCCCATGTGAGATCGCTACAACTTACCTACAACCAGATATTCTTCTGTGGTCTACCTCTTCTAGGGCAGTGGTTATGGTTGAGCTCACTGTACCATGGGAGGAAGGTTTGGAGGCAGCCTTTAAGAGGAAGAAGGTGAAGTACAGTGAGCTGTCAATGGCATGCACAGAAGCAGGATGGAAGGCTTCTACATACCTGGTAGGAGTTGGTTAAAGAGGCTTCATTGGAAAATCCACTCAACCATTTCTGAAGGCACTTGGGAACATTGGGTCCAAACAGGAGAACCCATTTAAGCAGTTGGCTGAGAAGGTAGAGCAAGGCAGTTTCTAGCTGTGAGTCAGAAGAAAAGATGCAGGGTGGGATGAAAATGATCTTATTGGCTTCTGCAAGGAGCGGTAAGGAGATGTCCCTACAGCTGCCCCACCACCTGGAGATTTAAAGGGGGCAAAACACCTGTGAATAATGGCTCCTAGGTGATAACCCTACAGGTGACCAGATGGCACTGGTGTAGGTGTACAATCACAATGCCCAGCAGGTATAGAATCCCTGTATTTCCATCTAAATATTAGTGTTAGTATTCATTGGGGTAAGTGCATAAAATACTGTTAATATTTTAAGTTTGTCTTGGTAAAGAAAGAATTTCAGGATTTACCTCTACTACAAGCCCACATAATGCTCTAGCTACCATTATCGGCTCTCACCTTTTTCGAGATAGCACTCACTTGCTCACTTCTCAATTTCCTTTGTCCTAATTTCTTTTTCTCCATTTTTACCTGGCCCTCTACTTTTCATTCAGGCAGCTAACCCTAGCTGATGCCATGCACGTGTCAACTCATTAAGGTGATTACACATGCATGCCAGTACAGGGTAAGTAAAAAAAAAATTACAAGGAAATAATAAATCAAATTATATAAATATCCAGCTGTGACACACCCCACTACAATAAAGGAGATTTAACTATTACTTATGAATTTTCACTCTCTAACCCTAACAGAACAACATCTGTAGAAATCGACCTTATACTCTTACACACCAATCAGTAAGAGCAGATGCACATCAGACAAGAATGCAAAGGAATGCATGACAGAAAAGTAATTAGACTATGATAAGGGTGCACATGCAGGGTCAGGCAGTGACATTGTGTCCGAGAGCCTGACTTCATGTGGGAAAAAAGCTCCTGTTTGGTCTTGCAGTGTTGGTTCACAGACTCTTTGTGTCTTCTATTCGGTGAAAGCATGGAAAAGAGATTATGGAAGGGGTGGAGAAGATCTCCTACAATTCTGAAGGCCTTATGGATGCAGCACTTTGTGAACATGTTCATGATGGAAGGGAAGGAAGTTGTGATGATAGTTTTTATAGTGTGTGCTATGCATTATATGTACTTCCAATCAGATGCATTACAGTTCACATACCAGTGAGTGATGCAGCTACTCAGTGGCGCCACAATGTGGTGAGAATATGGTGTGGAAGGCTTGCCCTTTTCAGTCACCACAGAGAGTGTAGAGCTGCTATGGTCAAGGAGAAGGTACTGATAAGGCATGCCATGTCCCGCCAGGTTCACACCAGGGAATTTGGTGCTTTTCACTCTGAGAATAAAAAAAAAAAAAACCTTTTGACCACAGAAAAGAAAAAAAAATCAGATTTCTAAACATTAATTTCCCAAAAATTTAGAAAAAATGTATAATTATTAAAAAAGCCCAATGTTATGTATTAGGCCACTTTTTATGTAAAAACATGATTACTTTATAGGTATATAGCCAAGTTTATCATTACAGGTGGTTATCCTGTACCAATAAGGTCTCGCCCAAGCCAGCATCTCTGGGCAGACAGGAGCTTCAAGATGTGCTGTCCTCTTAATAAGCACAAGGAAATGGTTAAGGATGAGGACCAGTAGTGCAATGAATGGCCACAGAAACTTAGTGCAGAAGACAGGAGATACAGAGCTGACGAGAGTTATGTTATGCTTGTTTAAAACTGGAAGAAGACTTGTCTTATCTATCAGCTCAGAACTCACAGAAATCACCAAGTAGAACTCCACTACAGTCTAGAGAAGCCTTGTCAGAAGTGATCTTCTTGGAAGAGTTGCTGCCAAAAAAATGAAAGTAATGCCCCATGATTCTGAGCTGCAATGAAGACTTGTTGAGGCTGTTTTGGTGGACCCTTAGACTATCAATAGAAATCGAACATTGTAAGTATGAAAAAAAAGATAGGAGAATAAAACAATTCCCTACTCATCCTATGGATTCAGTTTTATAGACAAGTTTCAGTGTTTCTTATTTTGTTGTAATTACTCTTCATTTTATATCAGTTATTATTGGTAAAATGCCCATAACCATATTAGTGCACTGCTTACAAATAAATCTACAAACATTTACTTATGTGGCTGACACCTTTACCCAAGGTGAATTACAACATTTATGATACAATTGGTAACATTTCTTTTGTTTTTTTTTCCAGTTGGAGCACAGGCAGCTCAAGTGACATGCTCATGGTCACACAGTGTCAGTATCAGGATTTGAGCCCACAACCTCAGGGTTTGAAGTCCAGAGCCTTAACCGCTACACCAGACTGCCTGAATAACAAAAAGATTAGTCCCGCCAACTGTTCAGAAAAATTAGTCAGTCATTATACTGTGTCGCAAAGTAATAATTCATTAAATGTTCATACAATATATATCTTTGATATATGCCCTTTCAGTCTTATCATATTTATTATTTTTTATTTTCCTGTTTCTCAAAGACAATAGAACTCGGTTTTATTAATCATTCACCCATCCCTTCTTTTTTATCGCATCTTAAGTTATGTCAGGTTCACAGGAGATAAGTACCCCATTTGACGCTCTTTGGTTTATCATATTCTTCTTGAAAATAGTATGGCTTTAATGTTGGTTCTCCGTTTGAAAATGAACATTTCTAATTATCATTGCATCAATGACATCATCCGTTCAATTTTCCTGAAACACTGTTGTCTTTCCCAGTCCACACAATACGTGTAAAGTGTCTCTAATTGTGTAATAATTTGTGCCTATGCTCATTACTAGATTTTCTAAGTATAAAGTTCCTACAGGGATATCATGATGAAATAAAAACTGACAGCCTGATCATCACAAGGTCAAACAACAATCAGGGACCTTTATCTACAGTATAACAGAATGTTAAATGTGACAGAATTCATTTTTTGTACAAATGAATTTTATTTTTTGCCCCATCATAGCTTATCGGTTTAAGACAGTGTATCCAGCAGGGGGAGCTAGCTCCCTTGTTGGAATGAGTTCTTTTTTAATTGCAGCGATACCCCTCCCTTAGTGATATGGCGGTAAGAAATCACATAGGAGAAATAACTTAGCTTTCTTTAATGACGGTTGACGCTGCATAACAGATGAAGGAAGCCATGGCAAGAACCCAGTTCGTTAGTGGGGGCCCGATGTATAGAGTCTGCCATTTTCATCGCTGCGTTGGAAGGATTTTCCGGATCGGATGACATTATCTCCCATCTGTCCATCGGCTTCAAAGGTGCGCCGGGCAATGTTCCAAGGCTTTATACTCTTTCTTCATATGCAGGCCCCCACTTAGGTGAATCATGTCATTCCAAACAAGGCAAAGAGGATACGGTTTCATGCTGACTTTGAAACACAAAAATAGTATACAATGTCCATTTCGCAGTTGTCCCTGTCTTGTCTTCTAATGCTTGCCTAGCAGTTCTAAGTGATGAGCCCTTGTGCTAAATCTGGCTTTGTGTTAGCTGTGCATGCGAGTAGAAAGAAAAGTAGATTTAAAAATATTTGTACAGAGCTCAGTGACATATTAAACATATACACTTATTACAGACAGGTAATATTTAAAAAACTAATTTCCCGTTTTCTTTTAGAGTCAGATAGCTTGGGTTACCTCAGGCTACTCTTACTTTTTTTTAACTTAGTCAAGTATTTCTCTTTTAACCAATATATCACGGTAGGCTAGGTCATTCCAGATATTGACAATTCTTTCTGCCCTCTGCCTGCTGTTCCATGGTATCAGTCATTTGTTTCTCAATCGACTGACTAAATTCAGTGAAAAGAGAATAAAAGCTTACTAATACCCTTCATGAATTTGAAGGGTTCTATTAAATCCTCCCTTAATCTCTTTCTCTCATGACTATAGCAGGTTTAATTTTACAAGCCAATCTTTATAATCTAGTCTCTCCAACCAAGGGATTAATCATGTCGCCTTTCATAGTACCTTTTCAAAATCTTTTTTCTAAAGAGAAAATGAGGAATAATGATATTTCTCGATTTGTGGCCTCACTAATGTTGGGTATAAATGTAGCAATTCTCTTTCCAAATTCTTTTCTATTATCTTGGTTCCACGTCATAACATTTTGTTAATTCAAGTAGTTTTAGACTATTAGACTATTACACATTGTCAGCATTATGTCTGAGTTCCACTAGACTTAATAAATCCATATTTTATGTACATCTAATTTAATACCATATGTGGAAATTATTGTTTAAAAAAAACAAAAAAACAAACTGTACTGGTTTAAAGAAACAACCGGCTATTGTTTATGTTCTTCAGTTTCTCTCACAAAGTGTTTTTCTCCTTCTCAAAATGCAAATCCATACACATGCATGTAAGCTCTCCTATTAGCTAAATGACTGTTCACTGCAAGATGAGCAACACAATATACACAAGGGGGTATCTGAGATATGAAATGCTTTGGTGTAGTCAGGATTTCTGGGCTTTGTAAATGAATTCTGTTTTTCCGTGTATGCTTGATTTATGCACAGATTTAGTAAACCACAGAATCTTCAATCCAGTTATACACAGGCAGCTGAGTGGAAAGAAGCAATCTGTTTTGTTTTCCTGTGTCACACTCTATTCTGTTTCTTTCCCAAATGGATATGATGGATGTTTTCATTTATGTACATGACAGATCTACTTTTAAGTACAGGTCTTTTCTTTAAGTTGGTTTAGTGACGCCTCACATATGCTTCCTGTCTGATTAATTTGCCGTTAGTAAATATTAATTTGCCAGAACATCAGTGCAGCCATACACAAAAAAAAATCTTATCAACAATCAATATAATAAACACATTCTTGAATATATACAATAAAAAGAACCACTACCATTTATAACTTTGTTTCAGAGCCCAGAGATATGAATTTGATTCCAGGCCCAAACATTTTCTATGTTGAAGTTTGTAGCACTAGGGTGTTGTACCGTGTTAGCCATTATGAATGTAGTGAGAAGTTAAGCAAAATGACGCCTTTTATTGGCTAACTAGATAGATTACAATATGCAAGCTTTCGAGGCAACTCAGGCCACTTCTTCAGTCAACATGAAGTTTCATATTTTTTTCTGTCCTCATGCAGCTTTTTTTCTAGAAAGCCTAGCATCCACTCATATCCCAAATATGTTTACTGTATGTTAGGTAGCTGTTAACTCTAAATGGACAAAGATTAGACATGATTGCTCCACAGTATTCCATCCCGGGTTGTTTCTCTCTTGTGCCAGGTAAGTGCCTTGCTTACCATAAGCCTGTAGTAGAAAAACATGCATGAAACAAGCCCCCAAAACAAAGCTATATGGCATGCCACAACAACTAGAGATCAGGTAGAAGGTACACTAGATCTATAGATCAGATACACTGCTTAACTTTTTATCCTCTTACTCGCCTTGGTATAATTTTTGTACTTCTTTCCCATTCACAAGTCAATAAATTCCCAATAGATCATAATTACTGTCATTTATATGCCTTTCAGAGTTTGAACTAAGTGTAGTCTGGGTTTTGACCATGTTCGAAATGTTCTTCATGCATGTAAAGTACCTGCAATTAGCACTCTTACTGAGTGGGGTGAACTGGTGGTGTGCCATGGAAATGTTTCAAGGAAACAAAACTAAGCTTGTTTCAGTTTTCCCTACAAATTAATGTCGTCTCTACCCTACCAATCATGGGTTCTTAATTGTTTTTGCCTTTAAGATAATTTGTAAAGCCTCTTTGGCTAACCAGAACCTCTCATATTATTAGAGTTTTCAGTGGTTTCCAGTCATAGTCACTAACCTCATTAGCAAACCAGAGTTACCTGGCACTCAGTTGGCAATAAATTAGCATCTCTGAAATTTCACCTGAAATTCAAATCATAATTACTGACTCTTGGTAATTTAATGGTTTACTTACCAGGAAACTACACATTATTCAGAATTCTGTTGCCGATGCCCTGGAGAAAGCCAGCTATCATGACAATGTTATTCTCAAATAAGAAAGAAACCCTAACTTATTGAAACATTTTGTCTTCAGAGTTCAAAGATTTATTTGCAGAATATTAACTGGAATCTCATAGTATAGCTCACCCCATGACTGCCCATCTAAGTGAGGAGGAAACACGGGCTCTAATCAAATCTGATTTGATGGCATGTGATTTTTTCCCTGATTAGGAGTGAATGATTTAAAAGGTTTAGAGATGATGATGTCTGGCTGTTGAACAAATGTTTAACATGTACAGCACGTGTCTGCTACATTTATCTCCTCTGTCCTTGTTATGTTTTGGTGCTCTTCCCATGGTCAGCTCCATCATTTAAGTGGAGTAGGCAGTCAACCAAGGGTTCATTTGTGTAATTAATACAGATCCTGGCTTACGAACACTGAGGCTCAATACAACTGTCCGACTCCAATTAACCCATTTATATTGTCACCCCAGTGCTCGCCGATACCAGCCAAATGGATTATTGCTATTTACATCACTGTTTTAGATAGCTCTCTGTGCTTAGAAGGACAGCTTGCTAGAATGGAGTTTGTGAGGCTAAGGCAGGCTTGACATTTTTATAGGCTACCATGCAAATGGCACTAAAGCTGCTCTTCTGAATGATGGAAGGCAAGCTCATACTCTCAAACTTATATTCATGTACAAAATATCTGTAATAAATTGCTAATTTTGTTTTCCATAATTTACCAAGGATTGTGCAATCCATTAAAACAAATATATAACTTGTCACAAACATCTGAGTAGGGGGCATTGCCACCCTGGGTCATGACAGGGCACTGTCAAAGGCTACTTCCACTGGAAACCTCTCCCCTTCTGGAAAAGAACCCATACAATGTTGGTTTATGGGCTTACTTCTGGAAAGACGTTTCTCAATTTTCTGCGTTACAACTGCAGAGCACATCTTTCTCATAATATATGGGGATCACCGGCTGGTGCCCCAACATAAAAGTCCACATAAAATGCATATGTGAATGTGAATATGTAGATCAGTTTATAATCCATTTAAACTACTAGATTACAAAGAAAGGTTATATAGGTAATACTATATCAAAGGGAGAAATAGAAATAATCCTAAATTTATTAAATCTTATGTCATAGGCTGGGTCATACGATTCAATGGAAGAGGGTGGCGCTCCATTTACAGCAAAAATGCCAGTGTCAGCCCTGGTCATACCTTCCACCATTAAATAAGCAATGGAGAGGATTGATGTACTTTTTCTGCTACTATATGAACATGTGTTTATTAAATGAGAAAGATTAAATATAATGATTTTCAATTATTCATAACCATATTAATGAAACAAATACACTAAGAAATTCATATTGGTTTTATATTGCACTGGGTTAAACTCATTATATGAATGTAAGATTATTTTTTCTCCAAATCTAAAGACATGAAATGTTTTTAAACATTTGTTGCATGAAATAATTTAATTGTTTTTATTTTTGAACTTCATGATTCTAAATATATTTAATGTTTATTGATTTTTTGCTTACTTTTATTCTTCCAAGAAGTGTAAAGCTTCTACTACAGGTTTCTTCCCTTTGTCCAGAAACTTTGACAATGCCCATAAGTGCCTGTCACTCAGTCTTCTCCCAGTTAGCTGTGCCATGTACATGTCCGCTGGGAAGCACCCAAGGGGTATTGTGACAACATACTCAAAACACCTCACAGCTGGCTTCTCTTAAATGGGAACACGAGCCATTCTACTCTGAGGTCCTCTCAGATTGCTAACCTTCATGGAGTGTGCCTAGCAGCCTTGCACAAAAACCTCATTTTAGTCAGTGGTACCTGTGATTTCATTCCTTCAATTAGTACCAAAAGCTGGAGGGTTAAATAAAAAATAAAAAGATCATACAAAAAGTAAAATGTTCAAAAATGTCATTATCAGTAACACTTGGTAGAAGAACACTGTCAACATTTTTAGAAATTGGAAAAAATATTTATATGTTTTTAGGCACTCACATTCTTGAAAATCCCATACACAGGTGAGCCAGCCAGTTATACAAAATGTGTTACATGTTCTAAAGATTGGCCATTTGCTTTGTTGATGGCGAAGCTGTAATAACTGTAAAGAAACTTTATTTCGAAAACAACAGGAGATTATCATCATCTGACTGTAAACCAATCTGTGGAATATAAACTGCATCACCATTATTAAAGTCAGAGAATGCTTTTGTTGTTGATTACTAAGAAAGATGGAATGAGAAAACTAAATGCACGATTATGACTTCCATTTACCCTTCTGTGTAAACACACAAAACCATTCTATTACATACCGTATTTCCATACAACCATCCAATCTTTCACCATGTCATGTCTAATCACTTTTATCTTAGACTTTATTCACCTTTTCTATGTGTATCCTTGGGAACCATTTACTTTAGTACATTTTAAAATTGACTGCACAGTTATTGACTTACCTTTTAATCGTACTTGAGCTTTGACCATATCTAGAAGATGATTAACGTGACTGGAAAAAAAGATTAGGCTTATTGGCCATCCTGTTTACGTGCCATCCACAGATCTCCTTTGTATTCAAACAGGGACATCACAGGATTGTATTACTTCTCAAAGCCTTCGCTCTTGAAATTAGAATACTATTACATCTCTCTGTTCGATTCAGTTTAATTAGGTTTATACTTGCATAGTATTATTCACTGACTATAGAATCAGAGCACCTAAACAAATTTATAACCATAATACAATGACAGTAAAGTAATAAACCTTATAACATTTACATATCAATCGATTTCAATCATGTCAGTATTTCCTCCCACTTGACTGGTTTTACACAGTATGTTGACTGTCCCACGAGGGATAATAAAACATTGGACTAGTGTTATACCAACATTACAGGTGCCGCAGTGGTAGTGCTGCTGTTTTGCAGTAAGGAGACTGTGGAAGATTGTGGGTTTGGTTCCTCCCTGTGTGGATAGCGCTTTAAGTACTAAAAAAAGTGCTATATAAACGTAATGAATTATTATTATTATTAAGGAGGTTTAGAGTGCTTCTGCATTACCATCACTTAGTAAATCAGACCACAATCTGGTTTATCTACAGCCAGTATACAAACCCTGTGTAATTAGGCAGCCTGCAACTATTCAATCATTCAGGAAGTGGATACCCGAGGCCAGGGATTCTCTTGGGGACAGATTGGAATATAGTGCTGGAGTCTCAGGAGAATGGTACAGACACTCACATTGACAGGGTGGCTCTTTGCACATAGGACTACATAAATTTATGCAGGGATATTGTAGTACCAGCAAAAACTATTCAGTGTTTCCCCAACAATAAACCATGGATTACCAGTAACATCAAAAGACTCCTCAACCAAAAAAAGGAGGCTTTCGGGGTTGGTGACAGGGAGAAGCTTAAGCTGGTACAGCAAAACCTGAAGAGGAGCTTAAAACAGGCAAAAATGGACTATAAGGAAAAAAATGGAGGTGAGGCTTCAACACGACAAAATCAAAGTGGTGTGGAGCGGCATGAAGACCATTACTGGATATAAAGAGATGAGGAACCAGGCAAACACAAGTGATAAGGACAAGGCCTGTGAGTTTAACCTGTTTCACAACAGGATTGACATGGTGTCCAGCACCGGCTTGGTGTCACAGAATGGGTCGCCTGTTCCCTCTCCCACCATTGTAGTGCAGGTTTTCCACCCCTGACATTTTTGCTGTAACATCTGTTACAATAGGTCCCACTCCCTGCTCTTTACAGCAGAATAGGTGAGGATAAAGCTTATGAGGCTACACCCTGGAAAGGCAGCTGGTGCGGGTGGTGTGTGACCCAGAACCTCTGAGCCTCTACAGATATTGTTCAACCTGAGTCTAAAAGGTGGAGGGCCCACCTCTGTGGAAAACATCATGCCTTGTTGTTGGGAGACCGACTGAAAAAAATGACTACAGACTCACATCACACTCCATGAAGACACTGGAGCGGCTGCTTCTGCGTTGCCTCAGACCACAAGTCCAGCATTCACTGGATTCCCTACAGTTTGCACACCAGGAGCATTTGATATTGAGGATGCTGTCCTCTACATGCTACACCAGACCCACTTCTTTTTCAATGAATCTGACGGTAATGTGAGGATTATGCTTTTTTGATTTTTTGTTTGCACCATCCAACCCTCCACTCTTAAAGATAAACTGGAGAGGATGGCTGTGGATTTAACCTTCCCCTCCTTAATTCCTAACTACCTGACTGGATAACTGCAGTTTGTCAAACTGGGGAACTGTGTCTCTGGGATGGTAATGAGAAACGTTGTGGGTCCTGTTCACATTATACACAGCAGACTTTAAATTTAAGTCAGACTTTTGCCACATTCAGAAGTACTCCAATGATACAGCTATTGTAGCTAACATAAGGAATGGGCAAGGAGGGTAATATAGGAATCTGATTGGAGCTTTCAGTGACTGGAGCAATAAGAAAAGTCTAGTTCTGAAGACAACGAAGACCAAGGAGATGATTATGGATTTCCACAGGTCTAAACTCTCCCTTCAGCCTGTTAACATCTGAGCGGAGGACTTTGAGGTGGTGCAGACTTGTAAATATCTAGGTGTTCACCTTGATGACAGACTGGACTGGTCTGTGAATACAGAGGTTCTCTACAGGAAGGTGCAGAGCATGCTGTTTTTCCCCGGAAGACTCAGATCATTTATCATATGTAATGAAATGTTGTGTTTCTTCTATCAGACAGTTGTTCTATCGCCGAGAGGGGACGCAGTGGAGTGTGTATGCCTTATGAGCCCAAATAAGGGCGAAACACGTGTCGTTTACTCTTTGCATTATTTGACAGTAAACTATGTAACATTCTATGATCTGCTTCTCGCAACTGAGAGGGCGTGGCGGATGTTTGCCGACTTGCAGACCAACCACATGTGTTACTTGGTAGGTAACCACCCATTCAATCATATAGTGATTCAGACTACGAATGCTATGAATGTAATTAATCCGATCTCCAGGCTGTCAAATAAATGAACCACACACCGTGGTGCAATGTAAAGGGGCTTCGCTGCTGACGTCCGAGGTTCGATCCCCGCAAGGGGATGCAGTGGAGTGTGTACGCCTGATGAGCCCAAATAAGGGTGAAACACGTGTCGCGTACTCTTTGCATTATTTGACAGTAAACTATGTAATATATATATAAATATATTCATGGCATTCGTAGTCTGAATCACAATCTGATTGTATGGGTGGTTACCTACCAGGTAACACTTGTGGTTGGTCAGCAAGTTGGCTAACATCCGCCACAGTGCCCTCTTTCAGTTGCGAGAAGCAAATCATAGAAGGCACCGTGGCGGATGTTAGCCGACTTGCTGACCAACCACAAGTGTTACCTGGTAGGTAACCACCCATACAATCAGATTGTGATTCAGACTACGAATGCCATGAATGTAATTACCCCGATCTACATGCTGTCAAATGAACGAACCACACGCCGTAGCGCAGCGTTAGGGGCTTCGCCTCTGGCGCTGACGTTCGAGGTTCAATTCCCGAGAGGAGATGCAGTGAGTGTGTACGCCTGATGAGCCCAGAATTAGGGCGAAACACGTGTCGCGTACTCTTTGCATTATCCATCCATCCATCCATTTTCCAACCCGCTGAATCCGAACACAGGGTCACAGGGGTCTGCTGGAGCCAATCCCAGCCAACACAGGGCACAAGGCAGGAACCAATCCCAGGCAGGGTGCCAACCCACCGCAGGACACACACAAACACACCCACACACCAAGCACACACTAGGGCCAATTTAGAATCGCCAATCCACCTAACCTGCATGTCTTTGGACTGTGGGAGGAAACCGGAGCGCCCGGAGGAAACCCACGCAGACACGGGGAGAACATGCAAACTCCACGCAGGGAGGACCCGGGAATCGAACCCAGGTCCCCAGGTCTCCCAACTGCGAGGCAGCAGCGCTACCCACTGCGCCACCGTGCCGCCCCCATATAAATATATATATATATATATATATTGTCCTGTGACCCTGTGTTCGGATTCAGTGGGTTGGAAAATGGATGGATTGATGGATATATATTGTGACGGACAGCCAGGGCCTTTGCTTGCCCGGGATGCCTCCACGCTGGAAGGACCAGGGTAGGATGCGTATCCAGAGCATTACCTCCTGCGGAGCGCTAGATGGCAGCCTTCCTGGGTTGCAGCGGTGCCTCAGACTCCCGCAGGGCCCCATGGGAGCTGCACTTTGGTGCAGCCCTGTTGGATTCCATGGGCGTCGCCAGGGGGTGCTGCAGCTGCTGCTGAGCCCTTGAGTGCAGTTCTTCTGCCACACACAGAAGTGCTGCCGGAATTGTGTTAACAAGCACCGGGACCACTTTCAGGTGCCTTATAAAAGGAGTTAGCAGCCACTACTCCGGGAGCCAGAGTCGGGTGGGAGTAGACGAAGCTTGTCAAGAGGAGTGGAGGAGGAAAATAGAAAGAGAAACAGAAAATGAAGGAAGAAAAGTGTATGATTTTGTTGTGCTGAACTGTGCTCTACTTGTGGGAAAAAAGGGAAGGCATTTTCCACAAGGTAAAAATACAAAAATAAAAAACCTGTTCTTTTAACTTGTGTCCCATGCCTGTCTGTGTTAGGTTTGGGCGGCAGTGCACCTTCATCAGTAAGTGACTACATATCCTTATTATGCCCTCGACATTTTACTAATGTATCTTTATTTCTCTCAGGTGTACAAATGCTGCATTGACAGTGTAGTTTTTAGAGCTCTTCCTAATTTTTCTATGGGAATAGATCCATCATTAAAATAAGCTCAAAAGCTGAGCAACCGCTCAAGAAGAAAGTCTGTGCAAAAGAAGCTTTTAATTAAACATACAGCTGACTGGACATTTCAAAAATGCAGTGTTCATTACAAAAGTCGATTGTTACAACTGTTCCCAGGCTGACAACAGTCATTGGAGGAAACATTTTGTTTGTCAACCTCTAAACGGCTGGCCTGCATCAAAATTTGGAAATGGGATCTACTAGAATGCCTGACTAGGCCGTTAGTCCCATTTGAACCCACGTGGAATCTTCTGATGCCAGCCATCTTTTCATGCCTGCTTGATGTTCATTCAAGTTTGTAATTCTTCTTTTTCAGAGCTCTCCTGTCATGCCATTGCATAAAGGTGATTGAAACGTTTGGTAGGATTGCTTCAGTATTAAAAAATAATGAAATAACTGAATATCAATGATGTTTACCTCTTCGTACCTCCTTGCAAGGTGTATGTCAGAGGACAGACATGAATAAAGGAAAGACATTAAACATATTTGAGGAGCATATACTATTTTAAACAGTGCTCTCATCTTAACTAATCTTTTTTAGACATTTCTCCAGTATCTCATGGTACCTCAGTAGTTAAGCAAGGATCACTGCTTTTACTCTTGCAACTAAAAAATAACTCCAGATACACAGCTACATTATTCCTAACCATGCCATCCCCTCAGCTTTTCATTCTGAGTTGCTACATCTTGCTATTGAGAAGATGTCACAGTTAAATAATGAAGCATTGCTCCGCTCAGTAAATTAATTTTCAAATGTGTCACCTATGTTTATAAAACATTTGACAATATCTTTCCTGCAGTGCTGATGTGACAGAGTTGCTTACTCATACAAAACAAACACATTCAGGCACACATCTGACCTAACACTCTATTGAGAATATTCAAAACTAGATGCAAAAGATACAGATAAGTCAATAGGACAGGACAAAAAAAATGGTACGCAAATAATTAGAAAGATTAAAAATGTAAAAATGTCAGTTTTCTAGTTCTCTACAGAGAACCGTCATCATAAGTCCTCTGTGAAATTTTTTTCCCTGAATAAAGTAAAATACTATACTTACATGGCTTCTTAAGAAATTTAAATACATTTCAATAAAGGAAAATACCTGTTGCATTTACAAAATTGAGATAATTTGTGTATACAGAAAAAAATCAAAATATCCTTTATTGACTTATAATTACTGATGACATTTCTTAGCACCTCAGCAGGGCACAGTCATATATGCTTTGCATTTTAAAATCACTCATATTATGCAAAATGTTCCCACACTATCAGTCCATTAAATGAATGTCACATCACTTACATTTTGGATCACTTGTGGATATGAAAATAAAAATGATAATGTAAAGAATCTGAGTCTGACTCCACAGCCAGTTATTACTTATGGGGAGTTTGCATGTTCTCCCCAATATCTGCATGGCTTTTAAGGTTACATTAATAACATCTTTGACCAGGCCCAGTTAATTGAGTGTGCCTGGCATTCGACAGTTGCTCTGATGCTCCCAGGTTAGGTCTGGCTCAAGATGGCCCTGTAATGCACTGCCCTATAGTTGAACTCAGTCCAGTAAGTAATGCTTTCAACCTCAAGCAAAAGATCTAATTGCAGTATGAAGACAGGGGCTGCTAATTCCAACAGCAAGCACAGTAACAGATTAAATGTCTTTATCCACATTAAATAGTTTATCTTTGAGTAGATGCTCATTAAAAAAAATCTATTCCTTACAATTTTGTATGATGAAAAATTATAATTAGCTCTTTACAGCTGAGGTATATGAATGAAAATTCAACTGTGGGGAAAAGGTTAGGAATACAGTGTAAAGAAAACAGAAACAAAATCTGAAAGGTTGAGATCCTAGATAGGAACCCACATTCATTGAATGATTGATGAGGTTGAGTGTGGAGTGTGTAAGCACATTGACAGCAGTTAGTATTGCACTAAGTGGTGATGAAAGGTATGGAGTTATTTTTATCTGGTCTGAAGGAAAGGCAAGAGCAGGTAGTTGCTAACAGATAATTAAACGGTGTTCACTCATGCGGTGTCAGAATAGAGCTAACTTTCTTCTTCTGGGTTAGGGAATTTCAAAATGTAAAGGACTCATCATTGTTGCAGAAGTAGTCACAACTTCATCCTGTGTTCCCCTCATTCAGAACCCTACATATTCAGAATGGCCGTATTCTTGAAAATAAAAAAGTTGCTCGAAATCTTGTTTGTAATGTTCAATTTTCCTCAAACTGCTCTGGGAATTTTATGCTTTTTATATTCTAATTTGTTAAACCTAAAATAAATGAATGATTCAACTTCTATCTAGAATTGGTTTCTGCTGTTTTTCTCAGACTACCAAGACAGGTTGTTTGATGCCCTGTCCAGTGGCACCTTGCACATAGCTCGGACTACGGGCACCTGTAGTTGTAAAAGAGCAACCAGAGTGAGAACACAGTGGGGCACACAGAAAAAGCTTCTTACCAAAATATAATATAATATAATATAATATAATATAATATAATATAATATAATATAATATAATATAATATAATATAATATAATAAAATATAAATATTTAAATACCAGTAAGGTAAGAAGAAATATAATATTGTTTATTATGTGTGTCAATTCACATTCTTGTTCAATTTAATAAACAACTAATAAAATCAATACTGGTTCACTCAAACACCCAAAAAGTAAAGTGCAAATTATAAACGAATATGGGTAAATAAAAAAAGGTCTCAGGTTCTTGTTCGCTTTACTCTCCCCCAAGTTACTCATGGCAAAGGGACTTAAATGAGCTCCCAGTAGGTTAATACTAGCTAGTGTCGTCAGTTCACCATATTCCCTCTGTTCTCAGTACTTTCAGGGGACATCATTTTGCAAGCACTGTCATACCTTCTTTCCCTTCAGGGACCATCAAAAGAATACAAGCAGCCAAACTGAATTCTCTATAGCAACTGCATCATCTATCCTTCCCAGGGTCTTGCTTGGAAGTGTTAACCTTAGCACACTGTATCACCTTCCACCCCTATCACCATCCCCTTGCAGAAGGTTATTATACTTGAGCACCACACCAAGAGAAGCTAAACCTTCACACTAGCTCTTGCGTTGATTAAAATATTCTCACAAGATACCAGCATTAAATCCCGGGTGGACAACTCTCTGACCCCACCCATAGACTCACACACCACCAAGTGTACACTGCTGCTTTGATCTCCTATTTACAGCTCTTATATCAATGGGGTCTTGAATCTTCTCACGTGTACATAGACTCATCTGGAACAGATTCACAGTTCAGTCTCTTTTCCTGAACTCTATCTGGGCACTCACATGGCTTCTACTAACCAGGATCTCACCCGTTGCTCTCCTTCCACAGGTGTTGGGACCTCCTACAGACAGGTGCAGAGCCCAATAGGCCTCTTGAGCTCAGACACTTGTACACCACCTCCACCCAGGAAACACTACAATGCAGCTGTCCAGAATCTCATGCTTGTACCATGCGCTACCAGCATCTTTAAGGGGCTTCCTCCTTCCATTGAGGTTAGTACAGCATTTGTTCCTCTATTACTTTCATTAGTCAGATGGGTACACTAAAAAGTCTAATCATGCTATCCCTGGCTTTCACCTAGCTCCACGACATGGCCTTACTATATAGGCTGTAGTGCCTGTTGACTGAAACTGAACTAAGGCTGGAGACACACTACATAACTTCTAATCAATCAGAGGGTCAAACTGAACGACTGCAGTTGATGCATCCTGTTGCCTTCAGGATATCAGATGAGGCAAGAAATCACAGGGGAAAATGGACCACACAATTGCCTCACAACATTCAGCACAGTTTCAAATTTTACAACATATCAGTAGCTAGTCACTTTTTCACAGTGAGAAAATGCTTTTCAGGTATAGCAAGTTCAAACACATTCTTAGGTATTCCTTTTTTCCTTTTTCCATTTTATCATTATGCTACAACCACGAGACATCCATCCATCCATCCATTTTCCAACCCGCTGAATCCGAACACAGGGTCACGGGGGTCTGCTGGAGCCAATCCCAGCCAACACAGGGCACAAGGCAGGAAGCAATCCCAGGCAGGGTGCCAACCCACCGCAGGAAACACACAAACACACCCACACACCAAGCACACAGTAGGGCCAATTTAGAATCGCCAATTCACCTAACCTGCATGTCTTTGGACTGTGGGAGGAAACCGGAGCACCCGGAGGAAACCCACACAGGGAGGCGAACCCAGGTCCCCAGGTCTCCCAACTGTGAGGCAGCAGCGCTACCCACTGCGCCACCGTGCCGCCCACCACGAGACATTGGACAGCGAATCCTGTAATCAATACATTGTACTTAGAGGTAAGCGTTTATTGATTGTTGGCTCTTGCACACACACAAGCCCACCTCTAACACTTAAGGGTCGCAAACTGGTATGACTGAAACACTTGGGATGTCAGACTACATGACTGGCGGTCACAGAAATGGGCCATGGCTTGCCTCAACGAAGATTCTGAAAATTAAGTCTGAAAATGGTTGTGTAGTGTGCAGTGTGATGGGCACATAAGTGGCTTAGACAATTAATGGCTGACTAATAGGCACTGACTAAGGACAATAACATCATATCATGCTTTGCAGCTAGTGAGAAAAGTTTACATAAAAATATATTACCTTCCGTTAATGTATTGGAAATTACCATTTTGCAACTAATCCTGTCTATACCATGGATTTGGAAAGTATTCAAACCCCTTCACTCTTTGCGTGCTTTATTGTGTTATAGATTTAATTTTAATAGGATTAGTTTACCAGTTTTGACCACCTACTGTATCTACACTCAAAAAATCCACAGTGGCAAAGTGAAAACATGTTTTCAGAAAAGTTTGCAAATGTAATAAAAAATCAATCACTGAAATGTCTCATTCATGTAAATTCTGAGATCCAGGCTACCCCAAGTGGGAATCTGACAATCCCCCAAATGCACTGTGTACTGAAACTCCGTTTAAAACAGGCAGGGGTGGTTGTCCACTGCCAGTTCAACTGCACATTTGCAGGCTCACTGCGTAAAGTGTCTGTCGTCTGATGGTTGATGTGGGGAACATTTAAAACCAGCCACTGACCTGGCCCTGCTCTCTTTCTGTCTTCTCTCTTGAGGAGGAAGACTATCTGTTCTTTTAATCTGAGAAGGGTGCTAATGCAGGACAGCTTTCATTGTCACTGCTTGTGTGCTGTGTCTGCTTAAGTGACACCTCCGGTTTGAATAAATGCTTTGAGAATGGTCCTGTCTTCGCAACAATAAAGCTAATTTTCTCATAAACCTGGACTCACCTCCTTCTCTCTAGTGCAAGTCTGTGACCCATACATCACAAAGTATTTTGACCCTTAATTTAGAACTTAATTTAGAACTTTGCAACTACAGCTTCCAACTCTTCTTGGTTAAGTTTGTACAAGCTTTGCAGTTGTGAATTTAGGCAGTTTATCTCATTCTTCCTGGCAGACCCTCTCAAGCTCTGTTTTATTGGATGGGAAGTGTCTTTAAACTGCCATTTTCAGGTCTGCCCATAGATGTTCTATGGAGTTTAACTCTGGGCTTTGGCTGTGCCACTTAATAACAGACAAAGACTTGTCCCAAAGCAACTCCAGTATTGACTTAGCCATATGCTTCAGGTCATTGTGCTGAATCATGAAGTATCACCCCAGTCTGAGGTCACTTGTACTCTGGAGCAGATTTTATTCAAGGACTTCTCTGTATTTGGCTGCATTCATCCTTCCCTCAATTCTGACTGATCTCCCTGTCCCTGCCATTGAGAAGCACCTCCATCACATTATGCTGTCACCATGATGATATTATTAGCAGTGCCTGGTTTTTGCCAGGCATAGTGCTTGAAGTTCTGCCTAAAGAGATAATTTTTTGTTTCATTAGACCACAGAATAATTTTCCTCATGTACTCAGAATCTTGTAAATACTGTATGTCAAATTCCAAGTGGCAGTTTGCCAGTCTATCATAAACGCCTGATTGATGGAGTGCTTCTGAGATGGGTTGTCCCACCTCAACAGAAGACTTGTGAAGCTCTGATAGAGTGACTGTTGAGTTTTTGTTTACCTTCCTGAAAAAAAGCCCTTCTTGCATAGTAACTCCTTTTGGCTGGACAGCCAACTCTAGGAAGAGTTGTGGTGAATCCAAACGTATCCCTTTTCACAATTATTGAGACCACTGTGCTCCTGGTAACACTCAAATCTTTAAAAATGGCTTGATACCCTTGTCTTGATCTAAGCCTTAGCACAATTTCAACTTTTGATTTTTAATGATTTTGCAAATCTTTCTGAAAACATGCTTTCAATTTGTCATTACGGGCTACTGGGTGTAGATTGATGGGTAAAAATAGAAGATATACACTCTAGTATAATGCCAAAAGTATTAGGACACCTGCCTTTACACACACATGAACTTTAATGACATCCTATTCATAATAAATATGTTTTAATATGGAGTTGGCCCAACCTTTGCTGCTATAACAGTTTCAACTCTTCTGGGAAGGCTTTCCACAAGGTTTAGGAGTTTGTTTATGGGAATTTGCGACCATTCTTCCAGGAGAGCATTTGTAAGGTCAGGCACTGATGTTGGATGAGAAGGCTTGGCGCGCTCGTAGTCACCGCTCTAATTCATCACAAAGGTGTTCTATTGGGTTGAGGTCAGGGCTCTGTGCAGGCCAGCCAAGTTTATCCACACCAAACTCACTCTTCCATTTCTTTATAGACCTTGCTTTGTGCACTGTTGCGCAGTCATATTGGATCCCCAAACTGTTCCCTCAAAGTTGGGAGCATAAAATTGTCCAAAATGGTTTTGTATGCTGAAGCATTAAGAGTTCTTTTCACTGGAACTAAGGGGCCAAACCCAACCCCTAAAAAACAACCCCACACCATAATCCAAACTTTACACTTGGCACAATGCAGTCAGGCAAGTACCGTTCTCCTGGCAACCGCCAAACCCAGACTCGTCCATCGGATTATCAGATTTGTTACACCAGAGGATACATCTCCACTGCTCTAGAGTCCAGTGGCGGTGTGCTTTACACTACTGCATCTGACGCTTTGCATTGCGCTTGGTGATATAAGGCTTGGATGCAGCTGCTCGGACATGGAAACTCATTCCATGAAGCTCTCTATGCACTCTTCTTGAGCTTTTTGGAGGTCTATAGCTATTGACTCTGCAGAAAATTGTTAACTTCTGCACACTGGGCGCCTCAGCATCCGCTGTCCCCGCAATGTGATTTTACATGGCCTGCCACTTTGTGGCTGAGTTGCTGTTGTTCCCAATTGCTTCCACTTTGTTATAATACCACTAACAGTTCACCGTGGAATATTTAGTAGCCAGGAAATTTCACAAATGGACTCATTGCACAGGTAGCATCCTATCATGGTACCACGCTTGAATTCACTGAGCCAATGAGCCTGAGAGCGACCAGTTCTTTCACAAATGTTTGTAGAACAGTTTGCTTGACTAGGTGCTTGATGTTATACAGCTGTGGTCATGGAAGTGATTGGAACACCTGAATTCAATGATTTGGAGGGGTGTCCTAATACTTTTGGCAATATGTTGTATCAATTAAAAATTAAATTTATGACACAATGAATTCAGAAAACGAAGGAGTCTGAATATTTTCTGAATCCACTGTATATAATGTAAGGTATCTTGCAATTTACTTCTGTAGTGGAAAATGTTTATGTAACAATTTTTATCTATTAAGCTTTTCAGCTGTATTGCCTTTAGACTAACTATTCCCAGTTGGATGAGTTAATCTTTAGTATGCAGCTTCTAGGTAGACCCTCACCTTCACCACAAAGTATCACGTATATCTCTCTCTATCTCTGTGTAGCCTAATAATTGATGATCTAATGTTCCATATATTGATTATTGTTAAGCTATTTGTAGTAGATTGCCATGTTATAAGCTCTATGTTACACATTCTTGTGTATATTCATACTGTTTAAAGCCTTTGTCTAACAGCAAACTTTAAACATCATATCTGCTGGTTCCATTCTCTCTTCTGACTCAGTGTGTGACTCCCCAAAACAAATCATGCAATTGTGCCTATTCTTGAATTGTACAAAACAAATTCAAAAAGTTGTACTGAATTCCTAAACTTGAATGTGTGTTTCGATAAACACGTTAACAAAATAAACAAAAATAAACTACATTTTAAGTAAATGGATAAGCAAGTAATAAAATGGATAGTTGTTGAGAAACATCAAGCCTCTTGGATCAATATATTGTTCTAATTGTTTTATCAATACACATGAGGCTAGATATTTGATAGTTTTTATATTACAGAATGTGTTTATAAAATTTAGCAGCAGATCAGATCTTTATTTTGCCAAGGGGACTGTAGTTCATAACTTTATAATGTAGTTAAGCGCTTTCTTTAATAATCAATTGCTTTCTGAGCATAGGGTTTTTGGGCTGCAGTTCTAGTATATAATTGTGAGCTGGCTGATTACAGTATATTACTTGAATATCCTTTTGAACCTCAGATTTTAAAAAGAAAAAGCTTGATATGCATTGGAATAACTAAAATACTTGCCCTGGGTCCTAGTACTGAATTAATTCAGGGAAATGTGATATGAATAATGATGAATGTTTATATGTTGAATTACAATATTTAGCCTTCATAACTGAATGATGAAATCTACACATCAGGTTGTTCATATTATGAAGTACCAAAATTCAATACTGCCTTGCAGTATCTATGACTGTCACACTAAATTGGAAATATCCATCTCCAATATTATTCCCAGCCACAATTGAAGGACTAGTACAATTTCTAAATAACAACAACAACAATATTTATTTATATAGCACATTTTCATACAAATGATGTAGCTCAAAGTGCTTGTGTCAAATATATATTCTTATTCTTTTTCTTGGGACCAGTATTACGTGGCGATTTTTATTCCTACTAATTTCTGTATTTGAAGAAAATTCCAGCTTCCAAATTATTTGTACTCTATATCAGGGTTTAGTTACTGATTACATTTCTCTGTTAGGTATTGTACTGTATGTGTGTTATTAAATGCTAGAGAAGACTAAAAGTCATGCAGCCCAAAAACATTTTTGTTTTGAAAATATAAATAGGTATGAAATTTTGCTTGCAAATATAAATAACATGCATTCTGCTCATTTTATTATTAAGATGAAGTGTGTCCTTCTAGCTTTTTCAGGTCAAAATTCCATCTGTTCATAAAATGGCTGCCTTATTATGTAGGCAGATCACAAGATGTTAGTATTTGTTCAAAGCACTCTACCAAACCAAAGAAAGAAGCGCACATCTATAGTATTTGGCATTGTTTGGGAATGGCATATGACTTTAGACGTGCAGTGAGTTTTGCTTGAAAAAGAAAGTAAAGCCAATGAATTGTGATAACATTTATACTGTACAGTCAGAAGAATGGACCCAGCTTAGTTTTAAGAACTTATTGTAGCAAAAGATGCAGCTTTGTCAATGTTAATTAACTGTTCACAGCACTAATTTTCCCTTCCGTTAAGTAACTGAGACAAAGTGGATCTATTGTTGTTAGAACTGCGCTGATTGTGATGATTAATGCAGTTGACAAATTCATAAAGGGTAGTGGCAAGGTTAAATGAGTTGGAAATTGCAAACTAAAACAAGAAATTAATGCTATAGTATTATATAACCCATTCAAAAATAGACTTATTGACTGAAAAGTAAAGCATTTAATCAAACTACAATATGCAGTTATCACAATTGATTTCTGAGTAGATATAAAGTATAAAACTGGGGCATGTAACTACTGTAATAAATGCATTGAATGATAAAAGTAAAAGAGCCAGAAGATGACTGTGCTGGAAAAGGTGTCTGAAAAAAAGCATGTTAGCTGGGGCCTAGTTAAGAGTTAGAATACTGCAAGAATGTATTTAATTCGATTGTTTCACCTTAGTCTCGGAAGAAACCAAGTCTATACACCTAGCTGGGGTTACTGTATAAATGAAGTAGACCATGGATACTGCAAATGATAGGAAAAAGCTAAAGTACAGTGCTGAGGAGTTGTGAAGTGCCTTCTAATTTACCAAGTCGAAGTCAGGTGAAGAAGCTTTGTGAGCAAATGACCATTACAACTACTGAAGAAAGTAGTATACAGTAAACAGGCACAGTGCAGAAGTAATAAGGCAATCAGATGTGACAGAATAAGAAAGATTCTGACTATGGTTGAGTAAAAGAGATGGGAGCTACTGACCAAACAGTTATTAAATGTGGTTACCAAAACCATCAGGCACAGTCAATCATAAATCCTGAGCTTAATGAAAACTTGTGCATTCAATCTGTCTTCTTTAAATTTATTGTCTTTTTTATAGAGAACACTGTCTGAAGGTGAGTTGCATTACAATGGAATACAACCCTTCAGACACGGTATGCAATTTTGTAGTTTAAACTCTGAATGCTTTTGTGAACCACTTCATCTATCAATCTTTACTTTATGCAGTGCCCTTCATAAAGCACTCCATCACAAAATGCTGTGAAGGCATTCAAAAATAATAAAATTGGGAGAAGTACTTTACAAGACAAATCAATACATGGTAAACTGCACTGGAAACAAACTTCCTGTGAAAGCAGAGAAACTGGCTGCAGGATCAAATAACGGATTAAGCTAAAAGTGTGATAGAATCAGTGATAACAGAATAACTATTGAGCAGTCAGTTACAAAATCAAAAGTTTCAAGGACAGCTCATTAAAATACAACAGAGAGGAGGTAGATTTTCAAATGCAATTTGACCATGGCCACTCATGGTAATTCATGGTAAAACCAGAAATTTCAAGTGAGCAGGAGCCAAATACCTAAAAGTGCTTGCAGAGAGTTGTAAGTATTTCTAAGACTTACCATGCAAGTCCAGCTTAGAAGATCTCACAATGTGATAACCGCATACCAACAGTTGCAAGGTGTGTTACGTGAAGAAAGTGTGTCAGTTCCAGCAATAATGTTTTTAACACTCTGGGGTCTAAGGAATTTTTGTGATTGAGCCAAGCTCTGACATTTGTGGGGTCACTCTTATATCACTGCTCCTGTGCCCTCACTCTGGCTATATACAGTAAGTGAGCTGAGACGGCTTGGGAGCAGGAGATAGATAGATAGATAGATAGATAGATAGATAGATAGATAGATAGATAGATAGATAGATAGATAGATAGATAGATAGATAGATTATTTGATCATTGTGGAGTTTTGTAAATACTGCTTTCCATGTAGATTTACTGGTTTTGTTATCTTTTTGCTTCTTATTGTTCTCCTTAGCATGACATTTTTTCTCAAAAAAAAGCGTTGCATTTTTTGGCTTGAAAAATTACATTTTTAATAATTCTTATTTTTCTACTGTAAAATGTGCACAACACTAAAAGTACAAAGTCAGAAGTGTACAAAGTATAATAATGATACAAATAATACTGCTAGTACAACTAATAATAATAATATTAATAATAATATGAATAGCATACTGCACATTCGAGTGACATGAGCATCAATTTCAGATTCCCAGAATCACATTTGGTTTCACTATTTTAATTTCACAGCCTGAAGAGAGATTCACTTCATTATCACTGTTGAAGAGAGGTGTTACTTATGTGACGCCATTATGAGGTGTGGTCGAAGGTTCGAAACAACAGCAGACAAACACAAATTCAAACAAAACAACTTCTTTTATTATTTCTTGATCTTTCTTGGTGAGCAGAGACCCGCTGCAGAATGCTGACAGTTTGTCACTGACAGCATCCACGTCACAGGAGGCCCTTTGCGGTTTTCCAAACCGGCTTTTATTTCCTTTTAAGCACGTACACATAGTTATCTCATTTTTGCACCTTTACAAGTAGCCTTTCCTTAGAAGTGGAATGAACTTCTGCTTTTGCTAACTAGGACAGGGTGTGGTCCCTAGAAAGCTGATCCACCCTTTATTTATTTCTTTTATTAATCTTATGGCTATTTTATATAATTAGGCTCTAATGCTTAATATCCTTAACTTTCCTTCATCACAATCTCAATGCATTTCATATAATTTAACACACAGAACTCTTATACTTGCAAATACAATATACATATACACTTTCTTATATATATTTTTATACACTCAAATACACACAGATAATAATCACCAAGGCGTTTTCTTTAGACTTGTTTACCCAAATATTCATTGCACTAAGGCGTAGTCCCCAAATCTTCTTCCCCTCCCTTGGACTGGGTTAAAAGCCCTCAGCCCAAGATTATTTGTTCAACTTTTATTTAATACATTGATTCAGATTTTTATTATTCCACATTCCCCCCTTTTTGAACAAAGAATAGTTCAAACCAAACAATCTTGATCGAGAGTGGTCTGAGAACATGATCTAGATTGGGAAAGAAGATTCATGTGTTCTGTGTGGAGGAAATAGGCTTTAGTCATAGAGGCAGAAAAAAGCTTTTGGATAAAATGACGAATTAATGGAATAAGACAACAGCAAACCAAAAGAATAATAGCTAAAGCAACTAAAAGGGAAACAAAAATGGATTTGAACCATTGGCCCCAAGAGCCAAATGTGGATATAAACCACTCATCAAGAGGGGTATCAATGCCTGAGTTTTCAGCCAATTCCAGGGAGAGAGCAGTCAGACCAGCGAGGGCACGGGTGATAGAGCCATCAGGGGCAGTATTATTTGGAATGTATGTGCAGCAAGCATCTCCAAACATAGCACACACACCACCTTTTTCGGCTAGAAGCATATCTAGTGCTAAGCGATTTTGCCAGGTCATAAGAGAGGTTTTATCTAATTGCTCATGTATTCCTTCAACAGCTTCTTTAGTAAAATTTAGAAAACACTGTTGGTTGTAATACAAATAATTTATCCAATCCACATTTTTATTTATGGTGATTATGGGAAAAAGAGATTCAAAACCAGCAGCTACTTGATCTCTGGCTTTGAATTTGTTAGGAACACCTCTAGGCACACCTATTGAGTCAATATACACACCTGGACCATGTAATGAGAAATTTGCAAATGATGTTAAGGATCTGCGAACACGATGGGGATGGGGAGAGGATGGAAGTTGTTGGCCATTTAAAGGAAGGAGACGAAAGGGCATGACCAATTGTATAGGGGTACAGGTACCAGTCCATTCAGGTGGGAGGATGTCCAGTAATTTAGATCTTCGGCACATCCACCAAACATCAGCACGGGCGGTGACGTGGGAGATAAACCAACTAATGGAAATGTTATTGGGAAGAGGGATGAATCAGTAATAGAGTCAAGAGTGCCATTTCTTGCAATGTGAGGCGTGTATCCAGGCAGGCAGTCCTTCGACCTTAACTGCATGTGGTGTAGATAGCAGCACTTGGAATGGTCCCCTCCAACGAGGCTGATGCCAGTGCTTCCTTCGAGTATCTCTAACCAGGATCCAGGTTCCCAGAGGAATCAGGGAGTCCTTTGATGGAGGACTGGTTCTCCAGGCCTGATTAACCTGCTCATGGACTTCCTTCAGGGAGGCTCGGAGACCTGTAAGACTGGAGAGAAGATCATTGTCCACAGTATGCAGATTGACATTACCAATGACCATGCCAACAGGCATGGGCCGTCCGGTCAGAATTTCGAATGGCGACAGCCCTAATTGTCGGTGTGTCCTCCCTCTTAATCCCATCAAGGCCAGGGGTAAAGCATCTGGCCAGGTTAAATTTGTCTGCTCACAGATTTTTGCCAATTTAGATTTTAGGGTGCCGTTGCACCTCTCTACAATACCTCCACTTTGGGGATGGTACTTGCAGTAATGATGTACATTTATCTGGAGCCAAGTGGTCAATTCATTTATTACAGAGTTCACAAAATGACTACCATTAACAGTCTGCAATTTTTGTGGTATTCCCCATCTTGGAATGATTTCTTTTATTAAGGCTTTTGCCACAGTTTTGGCATCTGCATGTTTGGAAGGGAAAGCTTCCACCCATCGGGAGAACACATCAACAATTACCAAACAGTATCGGTACCCTTTTGATGGTGTCAGTTCAATGAAGTCCATTTGGAGATGTTCGAATGGACCCATTGGGTTAGGTGTGACGGCGGGACTTACCTGGGTACCCTTTCCTACATTAAATTTTTGACATAATGCACAGCGTCTGCAGAATTGCTCTGCATATGTAGAGAAGCCTACAGCTTCCCAATGTCTCTCGACATCTTGAACCATTGCATCCTTTCCAGCGTGGTCCAGGCCATGTGCGACTTTTGCCATACCTGGAAAAGAAGCCTTTGGGAGGAAAGGTTTGTTATTTTGCTTATGGGTCCAGACCCCATTAGAGAGGGATCCTTCTTTGAACCATTTTCTCTTTTCTCTGTCCGTGGCTGCGCTCTGTAAAGAGATAATTTGATTATCAGGGTCTTTGTCATCTTTCTGTAAAAATAAAGAGATTGGTGTGTTATTATAAGCAGCCTGTTTAGCAAAGTGATCAGCTAATTCGTTTCCTTTGCTGACAGGGTCCTGTTTCCCAGTATGGGCCTGGCATTTCACTATTGCCAGTTTTGATGGTTTGGTTATGGCTTCTAAGAGGGATTCTACTAATTTTTGGTGTTGGATAGGTTTGCCAGTACTGGTCTTAAATCCCCTCAATTTCCATAATGCTCCATGATCATGGCAGACTCCAAAAGCATACCTGGAATCAGTATAGATTGTTATGACTTTTCCTTCTGACAACTGACAAGCTCGGGTAAGAGCTATTAATTCAGCTGCTTGTGCACTAAAACTTGAAGAAATTCGGTTTGCTTCCAGCAGGTGGTCACCTTTGACCACTGCATAGCTGGTTGAGGGTGTTCCATTTTCCAATCATAAGGAACATCCATCCACAAAAATTATCTCCCCAATTTCTAAGGGTGTTTCCTGCAGGTCTGGTCTGGGTTTTAAGACTTTAGTTATTTCGTCATGACAGTTGTGGGGTTCCCCCTCTTCTTCAGTTGGAAGAAGAGTAGCTGGATTTAAGGTGGTGCACCTTTCAATTGTGACATTTGACAGGGTACAGAGTACGTTTTGATAGTGTATTGCCCTAGCAGTAGTGAGATGTGAGGTTTTAGCCTGTACTAAAATGGAGTGTACGGCGTGAGGCACCTTTACTGTTAGGGGGCTCATGAGCACTATATCTGTACTGGCTAGCACAGCTTCTGTTGTGGCTGCTACTGCTCTGAGACAAGTTGGAAGTCCTGTAGCCACTGGATCCAATTTTTTCGAAAAATAGGCTATTGGCCTTTGTTTGTCCCCGTGCAATTGTGTTAGAACTGCATTCATGTATTCCCCCTTTTCGTCCACGAACAAAGTGAATGGACGAGAATAGTCAGGGAGACCCAAAGCTGGGGCAGAAATCAGTGCGCTCTTGAAATCACTAAGAGCCTTCTCAGCCTGCTCATTCCACTGTATGCGACCAGAAAGAGGAAGGTCAGCAGTGTTAGCTAGATTTTGTAAAGGCTGTGCTCTTTCAGAGAAATTTAAAATCCATTGTCGACAGTAACCTAAAATGCCCAATACAGACATAACCTGTTGTTTTGTGACCGGTCTGGGCAAGTTTTGGATGGTGGTTATGCGGTCTTTTGACAGAGCTCTGGTACCACACGTGATGTCATGACCCAAGTACTTGACAGTGGTCTGAACTAACTGCAGTTTGGCCTTAGAGACCTTGTGCCCATTTTCAGCAAGATACTTGAGCAGTGATTCTGTATCTTGTGTGCATGCTTTCTCTGTTTCGCTACAGAGTAATAAATCGTCGACGTACTGTATCAATGCACCTTCCCTGTCAGGCCAGAAGCCTTCCAGGTTCTGAGCAAGCGCTTGGCCATATACACAAGGAGCCTCTGTATAACCTTGTGGCATAACGGTCCATATCCAACGGCGGTTTTGAAAAGTAAAAGCAAACCAAAACTGAGAATCAGGATGTACAGGAATAGAAAAGAAAGCATTTGCTAAGTCAATTACTGAGAAATAACGAGCTGTTGCAGGAATTGTAGAAAGTATAGTGGAAGGATTAGGGACAATCGGTGCCCTAGGAAAAATAGCAGAATTAACTTGTCTGAGATCTTGGACAAAGCGCCAAGAGCCATCAGCTTTCTTTACTGGTAGAATAGGAGAGTTTACAGGAGAATATTTGATAGGAATTATAGCCCCCTTTTCAACAAGCTCTTTATGCACAGCTGCAATTCCCAGTTCGGCCTCGGGAGAAAGAGGATATTGCGCACGGCGAGGACGGAAGGATGATTTTGGAAAAACAACCAGAGGTTCACAATTTATGATCCTGCCAAAATCGTTTTTTCCCTGAGACCATAGGGTGTCAGGAATTGAAGAAAGCCATGGAAAAAATCAGTTTGTAGAGAGCATAGAGAAACAGATGGTTGACAGAGGGAACGAACGACCGGCAGGTCAATTTGGATTAACACTTTTGTTATCAGATGGTCTGGAGTATCAAAAATGCCTGGAGCGATGTATAGCCAATCAGTCCTATTTAGACATTGCTCGACCCATTCCCCAAGTTCGACCCATCGAACGGTGTTAGATTTGGCCAAAGACATATGGGGGACTGAACCCCCTAAATAGAAAATGCTTTGTGAATATGTGAGGTGAACTGAAGCAGCAGCTTTAGTAGATGAAATAAAAATGCAAGGAATATGAAGGGTCTCGGGGCAAATACCTGAAGAGAGAAAAGATTCTAACCAAGGTGTGTCTACTTCAGTGGGGAAATATTGGGCAGTACAGTGTAGGGTGTCGGGGACCTGTAAGTGGGGATAAAGGCATGAGGGAAAAGAGTGCAGGGCTTTAAGGAGAAGAGTGTGTGGGGAGATGTCTGGGGTCCAGGCTGCAAAAGAGGGTTTGGGGTGTGGGGAGATTTGGCACAGGAGCTTAGGAGTGGAGCAGTAAAATCCTTGTTCTGTCAGTGAGATTGAGACTGACAGTTTAGTCATGAGGTCTCTTCCTAGTAGATTGACAGGGCACAGATGATTTAACAGGAAGCGATGAGTTAATGAAGAGCTGTCCGTGCTGAGTTGCACTTTCAGAGGTTTTGAAACTAGTAAAGTGTGTGGCTGTCCTGAAGCAGTGAGAATTCTTACAGTGTCCTTCGAGGCAGGAACCTCCAGCAGTGACAAAGTGGAGCGTGTGGCCCCCGTGTCCACAAGAAAGACAGTTTCCTTGCCATTTACTATCAAAGTCAGTAAAGGATCTGTGTCAGCATGACGGGTAAGCAGAGGAAACTGAAAGGAATGGCTGGGGGTTCCTGTCATTTCCTAGGACCACGGAATGTCATTAGGCTCAGGGGGAGGAGGTGGTGGTGGGGGGCGCTTGCTTGGGCAGTCCCGTCTGAAGTGTCCAAATTCACCGCAGCCGTAACAAGCATATGACGCTGGTGTTTGCTCCAAAGGGTTGGGCATCTGAGTGAAGGGATTGTCAGGGTTGGAAGACGGGAACCCCCGTCCCCTTCCACGCCCTCGTCCTCTGGAAAAGTTGCCACGTCCACGGCCTTGGAACCCTCTGCCCCTGCTCGTTCCCCCTGTGTAATATTGTAGTTGTGCTGCAAGAAGCTTAGTTTGTGTATCAGACTCTTTTAGCCTTGTCTGTTTCTCAGCATGCTCTGCATGACGTTTCACTTCCTCAAAAGCAGCACTTTCCCAGCCTATGCAGGACGTGCGGACTTTGCTTTGAATGTCATTTCTCAGTCCCGAAACAAAAGGGGGAACGGCAGCGCGAGTCCGATCATCAACATTTTCTAAGCCTGAATGATTAGCCATAAGGTCTTGTATTCGGTGTGCCCACTCATCGACTGTCTCGTCTCTCTTTTGCTTGGCAGCTGAGATAAGGGACCAGTCTGTGCCTTTCTTATATTTCTCTGCAATAGTTTGTTTCAGCGCTTCCCATTAGGATACAAATTGGATTTCTTGGCCCCCACCACGGTTAAGGCTTTGATCCCAAGCCCAAGGCTGTCCATCCCTCAACCCCCGACTCACAGTTGTCCATGTGGTACCTAGTTTTCGTCGCAGCACTTGTGTCCACTCTGCAGCATTGGGTTTGTACATATCATCTAGCTGTTGGAGGTAGTCCACAAATTTTAACCCTCCAACCCCCTTAGGGTCGGGCAGTATGGACACCATATCTTTTAATTCTTGAATGTCCCAATTACGATGAATCATCACAGTAGTGGGGTTATTGGGCCCTGCAGCCTGGGTGTGGTCATGACGGGGATTAGGGACCTCAATTAGGGGGCATGAGAATGTCAGGCCGGGAGGTTTTTGGGGTTTTGGGGAGATGAAGGTGAATCCAGAGGCCGGGGCTGGTCGAGAAGTCTGGCTTCTAGTTCGTTGGGAGATTGGGGATTGATCCGAACACTGATGTCCGGACCCGGAGTCTGGATCACCATCATCAGGATTTAAGTGAGAGGATGAGTCATAATGATATTGTTCATCAAAGAACCCTGCTCCGGATGGTTCATCAGCTACCTGGGGTGCTTGGGGTGCAGTGGGGGCAGGAAGTGAAGGGGTAGGTGGGGGTGAATAAATTACGGGGTATAGGGGGTCCTTCTTTTCTGTTTTCTTTCTTTTGTGCTCGGGATTGGGCTCTGCTTCTATATTAGTCTTTTGTAAAGCTAACAACATTTCTTCCTTCTCTTTCCGGGTCTTAATTTCAGCAGTGAGCAATTCATTACGCTTTTGGGCTGCCTCTAAGGTTTTATCCTTTATCACTAGTTCCCACCTATCAAACATATCCATCCGGTAAGGACCCTTATTACAACATCCTTGGGTGTTCCTACATAAAATTTTTCTTATTTCTTGTATTTCTGAAATATCCCCAGTTCCCTCAACTGGCCATCTACCACCGCTTTGTTTATTCCATGTTTTTACATGCTTTCTTAAATCTAACCCAGTTTTCTTTTCTATCAGTTTCCTGGGTGAACCTCCTTTCGGACCCGAGTGAGAACTAGAGCCCGATGCATTTTCCAAAAATAGTCCTTCCAACAGAGACTTTTGATTTCCTGAGGAAACCTTCTTGACCGGTTTACTATTTTGCTTTCTCATAACTAAATAGCACTGGACATCAGAAGAATAGATCAGCCCTCGCGACGTTCCGTCTCCAGTCCCTTCCGCTCCCGGATCAGCACTCTTGTGGTTTCGTGGCTTTAGCGGACTGACAGTCTGTTCAGCACGGAGTCCGGGCCTTTCGACAAGTTAATGCCGATCCCTTCATCAAGTGCCTCCTAGCTGGTAACCGCTCTTGGTGTCCACCACAGATCAACCCGTAGGAGCAGGAATATGACCAGACATTGGAGACAGAAACTCGCCCTCCCACACAGTGTTTTTCCCAGATACTCAATATATTCTACTCGTCTCACTCCCTTTCCTCTATATCTAGGAGTGTGCCACTCACCCCTTTCTATTCCACTTCACAGGGAGTAACTTACTAACGTTCTCAGCACCTTACACTGTCCCCGAGGGACCCAAGTATTATTCTCTGCTTTCCAGTTTGCTATCTGTTAAGTGATACAGTATTTCATTAGTCAATTTTCTTTTCCATAAACCCGGTCAAATCCCTGAGCTAGGTCATTCACTCAATCGGATTCCCTCGGTCTACTCACTAAGAAGTTCTTGTCCTGCTAGGGAAATCCCAGTTGGTTCAACCTTCGCATTCGATCGGAGGAGGCCAGAGACCCCCCACACAGGATGCGCCCGAGGCAGGCCAGTCCTAACTTTTTCCGGAGCTGGTCCTTCCCGATTCAGCTGTTAATCGGTCCTCTTACCGGTCCTCTTGGACGATCCAGCCCGAGGAGTCAGCTGTCCGTCTCCGATCCGGGTCACGGCACCAGAAAACTGTGGTCGAAGGTTCGAAACAACAGCAGACAAACACAAATTCAAACAAAACAACTTCTTTTATTATTTCTTGATCTTTCTTGGTAAGCAGAGACCCGCTGCAGAATGCTGACAGTTTGTCACTGACAGCATCCACGTCACAGGAGGCCCTTTGCGGTTTTCCAAACCGGCTTTTATTTCCTTTTAAGCACGTACACATAGTTATCTCATTTTTGCACCTTTACAAGTAGCCTTTCCTTAGAAGTGGAATGAACTTCTGCTTTTGCTAACTAGGACAGGGTGTGGTCCCTAGAAAGCTGATCCACCCTTTATTTATTTCTTTTATTAATCTTATGGCTATTTTATATAATTAGGCTCTAATGCTTAATATCCTTAACTTTCCTTCATCACAATCTCAATGCATTTCATATAATTTAACACACAGAACTCTTATACTTGCAAATACAATATACATATACACTTTCTTATATATATTTTTATACACTCAAATACACACAGATAATAATCACCAAGGCGTTTTCTTTAGACTTGTTTACCCAAATATTCATTGCACTAAGGCGTAGTCCCCAAATCTTCTTCCCCTCCCTTGGACTGGGTTAAAAGCCCTCAGCCCAAGATTATTTGTTCAACTTTTATTTAATACATTGATTCAGATTTTTATTATTCCACAGAGGCAAGGAGAATACACGTCTACACTGTTGCTCAGGTAACACTCGGGCCTGATGCTTATGTAAGACTTGCCTATACCATTGCCCGAGTAACACTTGGCACCAACGCTGTTGGCACTTTTACAACCCAAGTAATCCTCAGGTCTTATGTGAGATGCGTCTATACTGTTACCCGAGTGGTACTCGGGACTAACACTTTTAGCACAATTTTTATAGCCCGAATTGACACTTGGGTCTAACACTAAGGAGGTTGAGGATTCTGATTTTTTGTATATTGCTATGGCATTATTTTGCTTAGGATTACCTGTTGAGGCAACCCCATGTCCCTCTTTTTGCCTTGTTGAGTATTTTTTTATATTTTTCTATGTTTGTTAAATAAATCTTTGATTTCCAAAAAATCCTGTTTTCCCTTTTGTTTCACATAAGTTTAATCTTTCTATGTATCTATGCGGGGGGATTATCTCTGGATCCAAACAAGGACAGGAAAGGACTCAAATCCCACCTTCAAAAATACGGAATAGCACAATGCCTACATACAGTTCTCATTCTCCCAACAAGGAAAGAGGATAGTGTGCTGACAGAAGACAGAAATATACTAGTCTGTCTTTAGGCTGACTATTCAATTCTCCAGTTGTCTTTGGCTCTCTAGTCCTGTGCTTGGCTCGGCAATTCTAAATGCTGATGCTGTGCCCCTGTGTACCATACTTGGTCTGCCTGTATGAATGAGTCCATAACAGTGGCACAGAGAACAGTGACATTAAACATAATAATAAAACATGTTATAGCACTCACCCACACACTGTACTGCAGGGAAAGAAAAAACTAACAGCTGGTAGTAAAAAGGAGCAGGAGAAAAGACATAATTATTAAGCAAACCAAGATCAAAACCAGAAATTCTAATCATTGTTCAACAAACCCTAAACATGAACCAAATCAAATTAAAAAAACTTCTTCTTCTTTCGGCTGCTCCCGTTAGGGGTTGCCACAGCAGATCATCTTCTTCCATATCTTTCAGTCCTCTGAGATCTTGCTCTGTTACACCCATGAAGCTCTATCCTTAGCATCCTTCTCCCATAATATCCAGCATCTTTCCTCTGCACATGTCCAAACTAATGCAATCTCGCCTCTCTGACTTTGTCTCCCAAACGTCCAACTTGAGCTGACCCTCTAATGTACTCATTTCTAATTCTATCCATCCTCGTCACACCCAGTGCAAATCTTAGCATCTTTAACTCTGCCACCTTCAGCTCTGTATCTTGCTTTCTGGTCAGTGCCACTGTCTCCAACCCATATAACATTGCTGGTCTCACTACCATCCTGTAGACCTTCCCTTTCACTCTTGCTGATACCCGTCTGTCACAAATTACTCCTGACACTCTTCTTCACGCATTCTACCCTGCCTGCACTCTCTTTTTCACCTCTCTTCCACAATCCCGATTACTTTGTACTGTTGATTCCAAGTATTTAAACTCATCCACCTTCGCCAACTCTACTCCCTGCATCCTCACCATTCCACTGACCTCCCTCTCATTTACACACATGTATTCTGTCTTGTTCCTACTGACCTTCATTCCTCTCCTCTCTAGAGCATATCTCCACCTCTCCAGGGTCTCCTCCACCTGGTCCCTACTATCGCTACAGATCACAATGTCATCAGCAAACATCATAGTCCATGGGGACTCCTGTCTAATCTCGTCTGTCAACCTGTCCATCACCATTGCAAATAAGAAAGGGCTCAGAGCTGATCCCTGATGTAATCCCACCTCCAACTTGAATGCATCCGTCACTCCTACTGCAGACCTCACCACTGTCACACTTCCCTCGTACATATCCTGTACAACTCTTACATACTTCTCTGCCACTCCCGACTTCCTCATACAATACCACAGCTCCTCTTGAGGCAACCTGTCATATGCTTTCTCCAGGTCCACAAAGACGCAATGCAACTCCTTCTGGCATTCTCTAAACTTCTCCATCAACATCCTCAGAGCAAACATTGCATCTGTGGTGCTCTTTCTTGGCATGAAACCATACTGCTGCTCACTAATCATCACCTCACTTCTTAACCTAGCTTCCACTACTCTTTCCCATAACTTCTTGCTGTGGCTCATCAATTTTATTCCTCTGTAGTTACCGCAGTCCTGCACATCCCCCTTATTCTTAAATATCGTCACACTTCTTCTCCACTCCTCTGGCATCCTCACACTTTCCAATATTCCATTAAACAATCTGGTTAAAAACTCTACTGCTATCTTTCCTAAACACCTCCATGTTTCTTTAGGTATGTCATCTGGACCAACGGCCTTTTCATTTTTCATCCTCTTCATAGCTGTCCTTACTTCCTCCTTGCTAATCCATTGCATTTCCTGATTCACCATCTCCACATCATCCAACCTCTTCTCTCTCTCATTCTCTTCATTCATCAGCCTCTCAAAGTACTCTTTCCATCTGCTCAACACACTCTCCTCACTTGTGAGTATGTTTCCATTTTTATCCTTTATCACCCCAACCTGCTGCACATCTTTCCCAGCTCGGTCCCTCTGTCTAGCCAATCAGTACAGGTCCTTTTTTCCCTCCTTAGTGTCCAACCTCTCATACAACTCATCATACGCATTTTCTTTAGCCTTCGCTACCTCTCTCTTTACCTTGCGCCTAATCTCCTTGTACTCTTGTCTACTTTCTGCATCTCTCTGACTATACCACTTCTTCTTTGCCATCCTCTTTCTCTGTATACTCTCCTGTATTTCCTCATTCCACCACCAGGTTTCCTTTTCCTCCTTCCTCTTTCCAGATGTCATGCCAAGCACCCTTCTTCACCCTTACTACATCTGCTGTAGTTTCCCAGCTGTCTGGTAACTCTTCACTGCCACCCAGTGCCTGTCTCACCTCCTGCCTAAACTCAACCTTGCCGTTTTCCTTTTTCAACTTCCACCATTTGATCCTTGGCTCTGCCCTCACTCTCTTCCTCTTCTAGATCTCCAACATCATCCTACAGACCACCATCCTATGCTGCTTAACTACACTTTCCCCTGCCACCACTTTGCAGTCTTCAGTCTCCTTCAGATCAACTCTTCTGCATAGGATGTAATCTACCTGTGTGCATCTTCCTCCACTCTTGTATGTAACCCTATGTTCCTCCCTCTTCTTAAAATATGTATTCACCACAGCCATGTCCATCCTTTTGGCAAAATCTACTATCCTCTGACCTTCTTCATTCCTCTCCTTGACACCATACCTACCCATCACCTCATCGTCTCCACTGTTCTCTTAACCAACATGACCATTGAATTCCGCTCCAATCACCACTTTCTGTCCGGTACACTGTTCATCACTTCATCCAACTCACTCCAAAAATCTTCTTTCTCACCCATTGCACACCCAACTTGCGGGGCATATGCATTAACAACATTCATCATCACACCTCCAATTTCCAGCTTCATAATCATTACTCTGTCTGACACTCTTTTCGCCTCCAAAACACTCTTGACATACTGTTCCTTCAGAATAACTCCTACCCCATTTCTCCTACCATCCACACCATGATAGAGCAATTTGAATCCACCTACAATCCACCTGGCCTTACTCCCCTTCCATTTACTCTCTTGTACGCACAATATATCAACCTTCCTTCTCTCCATCATATCTGCTAACTCTCTCCTCTTACCAGTCATACTGCCAACATTCAAAGTTCCTACCCTCAGTTCCAATCTCTTTACTTTCCTCCTCTCCTCCTGCCTCCGGAAACCTATCCCCCCTCTTCTTCTTCGGCCAACAGTAGCCCAATTTCCACCAGCATCCTGTTGGCTAACAGTACTGGTGGCGGTCGTTGTTAACCTGGGGCTCGACCGATCCAGTATGGAAATTTGTATTGTTGCTGGCATATTGACCAGAAAAAAAATAGAGACTTTTAATTTGAAGCACTAAAATGTTTCAAGTTTTACAAAACTTCATAAAGAAGAGTGGATATTGGTGACAACCTCTTACCCCGTCACTCCAATAATGTCATGCTCTGTGTGATTCCAGGTTGATGGCAGTGAAAAATATTAAAAAATGGCTGTGGCTATAAGAAAACAAAAATGCGTCTTTAAAGGTATAATATTTTATTAATGCCAAGAAATGGTAAAATAAATAACCAATACAATAATCAAAATCTCTGTAATTGAAAACCCTTATTGCTGAGAGAAATGTAAGAGAGATACAAAGGAATGGTCATAAAAAATTACATTTAAAATGTCATAAAACATACCAGCGAAAAATGAGATTATGAGGATGAATCAAAAATTTCACTGCCAACATATAACTATTTTAAAGAAGTGGGCCAAGCATTGCACCTTATTAAGGCATAGCACAGGGTGCTCGATTCTTCTCCAAACACAACAGTTTGACTGTGCCCAGAAAGGTAGGAGCACATCAAGGAGCAGCACGTTTCAGATGTTTCAGGAAGTTTTGATGGCAAAATTCAGGTGAACAACAATTTAAAGAGAGTCAAGTTTCAGTTAATTCATACAACATACAAGCACTGTGTCAATGCTGTGGTGAGCACAAAATCCATACTAAAATGACTACAGTTTCTCCACATGTCACAAAAATGCAAAATAAAAAACAATGATGTTCAGTTTAAAAAAAAAACAAACTACGTTATAAACTTGTGTTTAAGTTTTCCCATGTATAAGTCAGGGCTTGATTTTACCGTATAATTTCTGGTATTTTATAATGTCAGTTGTATAAGTCGAGTGAGGAAAACTCACGCTATTGGTCCAAGAGATTTTGATATGCTAACACCCACCTGAGAGAGTAACTACAGAGCACACTGCCTTTTTTTTATGTATTGTGTCTACATGACCACATGGTAACACCCAAACTATTCCGAAGTGATGTTTGCACTGTTTTGTGCTTTTTGTATCTCACACCCTCATACGCCTTTATTGTAAGAGCATTCCATATCTACGATGGAGCATTTGATCAGAAGAATATTCGAAGCTGTTTTAAATTAAAAGTCGTTGAATTAGCGAAAGAAATTGGTAACTGCGTTGCTGCAACAAAATTCGATGTGTCTGAGAAGCTGGTGCGAGATTGGAGGAAGCAAGAAAATGTGAACAAAAATTTTAAGTGTTGTATTTTTGAACGGGTGTATAAGTCGGGGTCTGATTTTATGATCGACTTTTCGGGTTTCCAGACCTGACATATGCGAGTATATACGGTATCTATATATATAATTCACTAAGTCCATGGCAAACAAGACGCACGCAAGACAGAGCCACGCCCGCCAACTCACAGAGCCCCGCCCACCAACAATTCACTATGCAGCCGACCATGGCACGTAAGACAGAGAGCCCACCAACAATTCATTAAGCAGCCGACCATGGCACATAAGACAGAGACCAGACCATGGCAAGCAAGACGCACGCAAGACCATGGCAAGCAAGACACACGCAAGTCCATGGCAAGCAAGATGCACGCAAGACAGAACAGAATGTCAGAACAGAAGGCGTGTGTTTACATTACCTACTCTCCCATCAACAAGATTTGCGTGTAGAGCAATACAGGGGACTGCTGGATGCTGCCGCTGCGAAAGCACAAGACCATAACCTCCGCCCTGGACAATTGATCATTCTTCCCTCTACCTTTCAAGGCAGTCCAAGGTACATGCAACAGAACTACCAAGCAAGACAAGGCAAGCAAGATGCATGCAAGACAGAGCCACGCCTGCCAACTCAAGAGCCCCGCCCACCAACAATTCACTAAGCAGCCGATCATGGCACGCAAAACAGACCATGGGATACGCACGACAGAGCCCCGCCCACCAACAATTCGAGCGAGAGCAAAAGCATTTGCCAAGAATGTTTTCATTAATCAAGAATGAAAGTCGGAGGTTCGAAGACGATCAGATGCCGTCGTAGTTCCTACCATAAACGATGTCGACTGGCGATCCAGCAGCGTTATTCCCATGACCTGCCGTGCAGCCAAACGGGAAACCAAAGTCTTTGGGTTCTGGGGGGAGTATGGTTGCAAAGCTGAAACTTAAAGGAATTGATGGAAGGACACCACCAGGGGCCTCATGTATAACGCCATGCTTAGAACTCACACTATAACAGGGCATAAGCACAAAAGCGGGAATGTGCGTACGCACAGAAAAATCCAGATGCAGGAATCTGTGCACACGCAAACTTTCACGTTCTTCCACTACATAAATCCCGATCAGCGTGAAAAGTAACGCACGTGCATGCGCCTTCTGTCCCGCCCCAACTCCTCCCAGAATTACGCCTCTTTGAAATGCAAATCGATATAAATAGCCTTCTGTGAAAAGACAATGGGAAAAGCACGGGGGAAAATATAAGAATTTCAGCGAATACCAAGTGGAGGCAAAAGAAAAACATACTATTTGTTGGTTTAAACAGTGGTATAATCAACTGTCAATCAAAAAGGAAGTTGATCGAGTGACATAGTGTCGGAGAAACTCGAAAGCTCAAGATCGCAAAGTCGCACAGTGCCCGAAATAAAAAAGAAGTCACATATCAAAGTCGGCATGAAAATGCGACTCGTAGCCCACCGTCTGAGTGTCATATGAAAGCTTATTAGGGTACAGAGAAAAAAAATAGGCACACAGTGGGAAAAAAGCACGAAATGTCAACTTTAATCTCAAAATTTCCACTTTAATCACGTAGTTTATTTTGTCATTAAAGTAGAACATCATAAACTTCATCTTAAAATCGTTTATTTTACTAGTTTCTCAAGTAGCACGTTAAATGCTTTGTTCTGTATTTGATCTTCTATGTGCTCTATGTTTGTGAATCACTACATGCTTCCGTTGTTTCTCTTTCTCCGACAGGACACAGAATCCATTGCATTCGTGATATTACAGCTCTCTGATTAATTAAAATACTGAGAATTATACGTGTTATCTTTTTCATTATGATAGGAATGAAAGCATGTTATTAAACATGGGAACACGGTGGCACAGTGATTATTCATATCTCACGCAAGAGACTTTCTGCGCCATGTGCGACCTTCGATGAAATAATTTATCACAGCAGTACTGTCTCTTTTAAACGTACTAACCTTCAATTCCTGTCCTTACTTTTCTTTCTCCAAATACCCAATCGCCACACAATCAGCTCTGTAATAGATGTTAAGCCATCTGTAAGCTTAGAACGCCGATTCTTCAAAACTTTTAAGGAACATTGAAATATCTTCGTAGTACATGTTTAATTATTCTATCCGTCTATCCTTCCAGTGTCACGTCAGCACCAGCAATAATACAGCACATGGCAGGAGCTATCCGTGAACAGAGCACCAGCGGCTCGCTAGTGCTGCAGCACTGTGTCCTCACATGTTTAATTATTAACAATACAGATTATTTAAATAAAGTTAAAGTTTTATCTGTATACTATGAGCAACATATTTTGCTGCATTTCATCTTAAAAATTATATCGTCATCATACGCGCTTCATAAAGTGGCGCAGGTTGTGCAATATTATAACTGTAGTGCAAGTTTACAGTGGGGTACCAGTAATTGTACTTATAAATACAAACAGTTCTACAAGGAGCACTTGATGGACTGATTGAGTGCATTTATAGTTCTTGGGATGAAATTGCTTCTGAAACGCAAGGTCCGTACAGGAATGGCTTTGATGCGTTTTGCCATGGTTGAGGTAGTGTGTGCTTGAAACTGTATACCGATCATTCTCTTTCCGATCAGCTGCTGCTGTGATTCCCCATTCAGATACAGTGATATCAATACTCCGAGTGGTGCAGTGAGAGTAATATGGAAAAAGATGATCCGCAGTGGCAACCCTTAACGGGAGCAGCTGAAAGAAGAAGAAGATGAAGTGAGCGTAACAACACTAAAGCAGTTATGGTATTTGGAATACTATGGCTATTCCCTGGACCATTCTATTGCTACAGGTTAATTACAATCAGATACATTACACTAATAAACAATATGCAGTTAATTTCAGTGTATTTATAAAGCCGCGTCAGGAATGTGGGTCTAAGAAAGAAAGGGTGACCACACAGGAACAGTAGCATTGCTTTGAGGCTGGGTGCCGCCAGTATGCAAAACCGAGCGGAGAAATTGCGTACGCCAGGGCATGAGTTACCGTGGAAAAGTGCGTGGCTTTACGCCAAGTTTAGGTTTTATACATTGCGATTTGAGCGTGGAAACGTTCGTATGCAACATTTCTGTGCGTACGCACCGTTTATACATGAGGCCCCAGGAGTGGAGCCTGCGGCTTAATTTGACTCCACACAGGAAACCTCACCCGGCCCGGACACGGAGAGGATTGACAGATTGATAGCTTTTTCTCGATTCTGTGGGTGGTGGTGCATGGCCGTTCTTAGTTGGTGGAGCGATTTGTCTGGTTAATTCCGATAATGAACGAGACTCCCTCCTGCTAAATAGTTATGCGACCCCCGAGCAGTCGGCGTCCAACTTCTTAGAGGGACGCTGTCCAGCCCCGTCCCTCGCTCTGGGAGTTGGGGGTGCGGTGGCGGTCCTCCAGTTTTCAGTCACGGACAATTGTATGTTGCTCTCTCCATCTTTTCATTCACTTACAGTCGTATCCTCAAACCCACCCCATTTGGACAACTGTGTCTTTCAGGAAGTGTTCACCCATCAATACATAATTATGCGCATACACCGCGAGTTGGTTACTATTAAAAAAATGACAGATAATTCAAGATATCCACAAAGATATACTGTATTATAAACAATTAAAAGGATGTTAAGGATAGAGCTGCTAGGCAAGAGGAAAAGAGGAAGGCCTAAGAGAAGGTTTATGAATGTGGTGAGAGAGGACATGCAGGTGGTGGGTGTAACATAGCAAGATGCAGAAGACAGGACGATATGGAAGAAGATGATCCGCTGTGGCAACCCCTAACAGGAGCGTCCAAAAGAAGAAGAAGATAATATTTTCTCCAGTATATGAATTATTGAAAGGTAGTACAGTGAAAAATGGTCAGTAGCTAATAGTTCATGAAACTACACTGACTTCTGCATGTTGAGTTTGTATCTTCTGTCCATTTGTACAGGAGTCTTTTAAAGATACTCTCGCTTTCATTAATGTTTCTGATATGAGCAGGATGTGTTAATTGTCAGTTCTATATTGAGCCTATTGTAATAAGCATAAGTTTAATATGTCACTGTGCTCTGTGCAAATATATTTTATAAATCTGCCTTTTCCTACTCACATGCACAGTTGACACAGAGCCAGATTTAGCACAGGGGCTTATCATATAGAACTGCTAGGCAAGCATTTTAAGACAAGACAGATAGAGACAACAGGAAATGTGCAGTCAGACTGAGGACTGTTGTATACTATTTTTTGTCTGACAAAGTCAGCATGAAACTGTATCCTCTTTTACCTTGTTTGGAATTGCATGATTCACCTAAGTGGGGGCCTGCATGTGAAGAAAGAGTATAATGCCTTGGAACATTGCCCATGACACCTTTGAAGCCGATTGACGAATGGGAGATAATGTCATCCAATCCTGAAAATCCTTCCACTGCAATGGCAAAAATGGGAGACTCTACACATCAGGCTCCCACTCCCGAACTGGGTTTTGCCATTGGCTTCCTTTGTCTGTTATGCAGCATAAGCCATCATTAAACAAAGCTAAATTATTTCTCCTTCATGATTTCTTAACGCTTTATCACTAAGGGATGGGTATTGCCTTTTTATATTACAGTATATCTATATAGTTATTATATCTATAGCTGTATTTTTCAATCAAAAAATTAATGATATTAGAAATAACATAGTATATCTCCCCAACACTAAATATCCTTCTAAACCCCAGTATTCTGTTATAAACAAATTAAATTCTTTCACCAGAATAGATTTCTGGAACCCTCCACCTGCGTCCTTGACCCAATACCAACACATTTTTTCAAAGAAGTATCGGGCGTGCTAATTGATAATATTTTTGACATAGTAAATTCGTCATTAGATACGGGGGTCTTCCCAGACTGTCTTAAGAATGCTGCAGTTAAACCCCTGCTCAAAAAAAGTAATCTTGACTCCTCTGCTCTTGAAAATTTTAGACCCATCTCCAACCTGCCTTTCTTAAGTAAAATTCTAGAGAAGGCAGTCATTATGCAGTTAAATGACCACCTCAATAAACATGCTATTCTTGATAAATTTCAGTCAGGTTTTAGAACAAATCACAGCACAGAAACTGCACTCGTTAAAGAAGTAAATGACTTGCAGGTAAATGCAGACAGAGGCCATTTATCAGTTCTCATCCTCTTAGATCTGAGTGCTGCATTTGACACCATTGATCATAATATTCTTAGAAATCGCCTTAGTCAATGGGTGGGCCTCTCTGGTAGTGTCTTAAATTGGTCTGAATCCTACCTGGCAGGAAGAAAATTCTTTGTTAGTTGTGGTAATTACAACTCAAAGACACATGATATCCTATATAAGGGGGCTCTGCCCCCTGCTCGCTTCGCTCACCTACCCCCGGCGTTGGGTATCCTGAAATACATTAGTCGAGCTCGTTCGTTTTGGAGCCATGCCCGCTTTGCCCGCGGCATTTCAGACGCGCGTTGTAGGCGCCTGCATTCATTGATTTTATCCAGGTGGGCTCGTGTTTGTATCGTTGAGCTGTATTGTGTTTGAATTTGGTGTAAAGCGTTCAGCGGTTTGTACAATCCCAAGCAGCACATTATTCCTAACTTCACTCCACAGTAGTGCCACTCACAATATGGCAGTGACGCCTGCGCCTTCACTCCGCAGTAGTGCCACTCACAATATGGCGGTGACGCCTGCGCCTTCCATACTATCTTGGTGGACCTGTGAGGCCTCCGTAGCTTCTCACGTTTAACTCTGAGGTGCAGCGCAGAATCCTTTTTTGTGTGTGGCTGTGTCGTTAGTCGTTAGCTATGGGCGCGTTGTTGCTTCATTTCTCATTCATGTTAGTTGAGCTCTTTCGTTCTTGGGCCGTGACTCCTTCGTTCGCGGTGGATAAGACTTCGCTTGCGGTTTATGAGACGCGCGCCTGCGCAGTACATCTCATGGTCTCATCGCCGTGTACCTGCGTCCATATCCGGTTTATTCTCAGTTAGTAATATGGATGGTGTTCCACAAGGCTTTATCTTGGGTCCGCTGCTTTTCTCAATCTACATGCTTCCGTTAGGTCAGATTATCTCAGGGCACAACGTGAGCTACCACAACTATGCTGATGACACACAGCTGTATTTATCAATAGCACCTGATGACCCCGAGTCTCTTGATTCACTAACACAATGTCTGACTTGTATTTCAGAATGGATGAATAGTAACTTTCTCAAGCTAAATAAAGAGAAAACTGAAATCTTAGTGATTGGCAATAATGGATACAATGAGGCTTATTAGAAATAACCTGGATACATTAGGATTAAAAGTCAAGACGGAGGTAAAAAGCTTAGGGGTAACTGTTGACTGTACAGTAATCCCTCGCTATATCGCGCTTTATTCACTCCATCGCAGATTTTATATGTAAGCATATTTAAATATATATCTCGGATTTTTCGCTGCTTCGCGGGTTTCTGAGGACAATGGGTCATTTAATTTCTGGTACATGCTTCCTCAGTTGGTTTGCCCAGTTGATTTCATACAAGGGACGCTATTGGCAGATGGCTGAGAAGCTACCCAGCTTACTTTTCTCTGTCTCTTGCGCTGACTTTCTCTGATCCTGACGTAGGGGGATTGAGCAGGGGGGCTGTTCGCACACCTAGACGATACGGACGCTCGTCTAAAAATGCTGAAAGATTATCTTCACGTTGCTATCTTTTGTGCAGCTGCTTCCTGAAACGACATGCTGAACGGTGCTTCGCATACTTAAAAGCACGAAGGGCACGTATTGATTTTTTTATCTGTCTCTCTCTATCTCTCTCTCTCTCTCTGCTCCTGATGGAGGGAGTGTGAGCTGCCACCTTCAACAGCTTTGTGCCGCGGTGCTTCGCATACTTAAAAGCCAAACAGCCCTATTGATTTGTTTGCTCCTTTGAAGAGGAAGATATGTTTGCATTCTTTTAATTGTGAGACTGAACTGTCATCCCTGTCTTGTCATGGAGCACAGTTTAAACTTTTGAAAAAGAGACAAATGTTTGTTTGCAGTGTTTGAATAACGTTCCTGTCTCTCTACAACCTCCTGTGTTTCTGCGCAAATCTGTGACCCAAGCATGACAATATAAAAATAACCATATAAACATATGGTTTCTACTTCGCGGATTTTCTTATTTCGCGGGTTGCTCTGGAACGCAACCCCCGCAATGGAGGAGGGATTACTGTAATCTGAATTTTAAATCGCATATTAATCAGATCACTAGGACAGCATTTTTTCACTTAAGAAACATAGCAAAAGTTAGACCTCTTATATAATTGAAAGATGCTTTGTTTTCAGTCGGCTAGATTACTGTAATGCAATCCTCTCAGGAATACCCAAAAAAGACATAAATCGTTTGCAACTAGTGCAGAATGCAGTTGCTAGAATCCCAACCAGGAAAAGAAAATCTGAGCACATATCTCCAGTTTTGATGTCACTACACTGGTTACCTGTGTCATTCAGGATTGACTTTAAAATTCTGCTTATGATTTATAAAGCCTTAAATAATCTTGCCCCATTTTATATATCAGAATGTCTGACACCTTACATTCCAAATCGTAACCTCAGATCCTCAAATGAGTGTCTCTTTAGAATTCCAAGAGCAAAACTTAAAAGAAGTGGTGAGGCGGCCTTCTGCTGTTATGCACCTAAAATCTGGAATAGCCTGCCAATAGGAATTTGCCAGGCTAATACAGTGGAGCACTTTAAAAAACTGCTGAAAACACATTATTTTACATGGCCTTCTCATAACTTAATCCTGATACTCTGAATATCCAATTCATTATAATAACTATTCATGGTGGCTCTAAAATTTGTACTAACCCCTACTCTCTCTTCTGTTTCCTTTTCCGGCGTCCTTTTGGTGGTGGCTTGCACCACCACCATCTACTCAAAGCACCGTGATGTTCCAACAGTGATGGATTAAAAGCCAGAAGTCTGCATGACCATCATCAACAAGTCCTTCCCTGAAAACCCTAAAAACAAAGAGGACTATTTCATTTATGTTAGGTAGAATGCTGTTATAATATGTTTTGTTATTAAGTTTAATGTCACTGTTCTCTGTGCCCACTGTTATGGCCTCATTCATACAGGCAGACCAAGTATGGTACACAGGGGCTCAGCATCAGTATTTAGAATTGCCGAGCCAAGCACAGGACTAGAGAGTCAAAGACAACTGGAGAATTGAATAGTCATCCTAAAGACAGACTAGTATATTTCTGTCTTCTGTCAGCACACTATCCTCTTTCCTTGTTAGGAGAGTGAGAACTGTATGTAGGCATTGTGCTATTCCTCTTTTTTTGAAGGTGGGGTTTGAGTCCTTTCCTGTCCTTGTTTGGATCCAGAGAAGGAGCCTGCACATGGAGCAACCAGAATATAAGGATGGACCTACGGCCAACACTTTGAAGCTGCCGGGCGGAAGATTATGTCTTCCGTCCGGTGAAAATCCTTTCAGCGTGGCGCTGAAAGATGGCAGACTGCGTAGGTCAAGACCCTCATATTGCTTGATAGAGTCTGTCATAAGCTTACCGTCTGTAATACCACGTGAACCCATCAGTAAAGTGAGCTAAATTATCCTTTATACTTCTCATGTAATCTTGTAACCGTCATATTGCATGCTGGGAGGGGGGGGGGATAATACCTTTTTTATTTATAATTATTTAAATTCAGGTTAATTAAAACGCCGCAAATGAAAAGAACACATTTCCAGAGAGCTAATGCCTCTTAAGGAAACAAAATGGCATCATGAACAGGATTGTGGCTACATTAATAACTGTATATTATTTATAAAATATATATATATATATATATAAAATATGCTTCTGATTATGACGGCAATGAAGGGTTCGGTCGAAATATTTAATACATTTTGGGATGGTTGCGCACTCCGACATGAACTCCCGACCGAGTTAAGATGCCAGGCCCTAATTGGAATGGGGATATTACGAATTAATAATAATCGTAATTAATCCCGGCAAAAGACAAGAGGTGGTCTTGTAGCGGGCCATGGGAAAGTAAAAGAAAAGACAACTGCCAATGACTTGTGGTAGCGTCTCTTAACTGCACCATGCAGGTTGGAATTTTAAGTCCAAAGCATGAGTATAAATGTGGGATTAAACTGGAAAAAATAAATAGAAACAACAGTTTTAAACTTATAGCACGAGACTGGTTGTCCTGAATAAAATGAAACGGCACCTGCGTGGACAACACAGATTATTTAACTGCCGTACGAAGTCCAAAACCTGCCTGAAAAGTAAATGCCGTGTTGGGGAACACTTATTTAAATAAGTTGCATCGTTTAGCCATTAGAAACAATATTTTGAAAAAGCAATAAAGAGCTGTGCGTTAAGATATGATGTAGATAGGCATGCCGGCACTTACTTTGATGAATCAATCCCGCATCCAGAGGATCTGAAAGTCGGTTACTTACAGATAAACGGTAAAAATGCTGATAAAAATCCATAACGGCTGGATCTCGCTCGCTAAAATAAATTGTAGAAATCTTTAATGGCATAATAGAAATCCAATGTACACAGTTCATCCACGTGTTAAAACGCAGTCAGTGAGCTTGGCAGCTGTTGTAATCACTCTGCCTTAAAGGTTAAAGGTTTTGGCAATCCCCACCTATGATGGTACTGCTAAAAGAATCAAGCCGTGTGTTTAAACACACAGAAATTATTGAAATCACCTTTTAAATATAGCTTAAATTACAAACCTACGTTATAAGCTAATGTTTAAAAAGAAACTGTAATGCAAAGAGCTCTAACTAAAAATTGGAAAAAGAATAAATACATTTGGTTTCAAAACTTGCAACAAGAAACATGCCTCCTGGCCATACTTTTTAAGAAGGGATTAATTGGATAAGTGTAAATTTAAAAATGAGACAGTTTCTCACATAACAAAGAAAGATAATTATCGATTTGTGTAATTGGTTTAACACAAATAGAATGTCTCCACTTTTGTTTAAAGCTTGTAAACGTGCAAAACATTTTTCCTTTTAAACCCTGATCAAGTTTAAAGGAAAAATGCTCTTTTAATAATACTAAATGAGAAGGGAGACAAGTTCTTGCGATAAGCAGCATGTGCCTGATTGTGCATGAATGGAGGTTGTGTATTTTAGGTACTATAAAGTAAGAGCATGGTGGCGCAGTGGTCAGCACACTTAATACGAAATAAAGGTTCAAGCACGTATGTTTTTCTTGTTAAGTCAAAATGTTCTTTTTGACCGCGTAACTTTTGATTAGAATGCTTTCTTGTTGTGGAATTATGCTGCGTGGTGTCCCGATGAGTGAATTGTCCTTGATTTGTCGCTGGAACTGTGGATCGCCACGGAAATTAGTGTTTCCTTGCTGTCACTGAGCTCGGTTTCGCCACGGACTTTTTCATGATCTGGAAACTAGCGCGTATAAAACTAAGGTAAGATGAATTCCTAATTTAATGAAAGTGATACCAGCTTGCGGCCTGAGAAGTTGTTTTAATAAGCATGAAGGAAAAGACGCGTTTAAGTGTGTTGCACAGTGAAACCTTATAGATAAACAAAAAAAAAGCACAACCTCAAGTGAGTTTATAGCACGTGTGATAGAAATATATGTGAATGAAATACAATTGAAAGAAAACTTTATTATATGAATGAAATGCAATTGTAAAAGAGAACGTGAGTATGTGAATATGTGAAGATATTTGAAAGAATGAAGCAATTGCCAAATACTGTATGTTGAAATGACTGAAACGAGTGAAGGCTGATTGTTTGTGAACAGTTGCTTTCCCCAGTGTGCTGAATGCTGTTTAAAAAGAACTTCTGTTTTGCCAAGTAATTTTGCTTAGGCATGAAGTGGGATTTAGAATCTAGCAAAGAGAATAAAAGAAGAATAAATTATTCTTATTCAGAGTCTGGGGTAGCAAATGCGTGTTTATGTCATTAGTAAGTCTGTGTGTGTCAGCTGACTAATCAATAATGTGAAGGAAAACTCTAAAAGATGGGAGACGTCCCATATAATAACAGAATAACATAATCGTTATAGTAATAGGGGATCATATTCAAATTTAATTGTTTTAGTAATACATGTACTATCTAAAAATGTTAGCAAGTAAAAAAGTGATCATGACTGGTGATTGGTAATGCAGACTGTGCTTAGGTAGTGAAGCCTGGAATGTTTTTTGAAGCCTACAAGCAGATGCAAGTGATAAATAACTGACCTATGCCCTTGCAAGGCAAAACGACAGCCAGCCGCACAGTCAGCTAAAGAGTTAAGACTTTAAACATTTTAAAAAATCTGAATAAAGTTTTATAAGCATAAAGTTTTATATATAACTTTAAGCCTATAGATGTTGTTTTTTCTACAGATTCATCAAAACCTGTGGCTAATGGATGAAACACAAATTATTTTTTCTATACAAGCTGCAAGAAATAGCTTAATAGCACGTTTGGGCAGAGAAATTAGAAATAATCCAATCAAAGGGTGGTGAATGTTTATCAATCATAGATTAATGAGCAGCAGTTATTGGAATTATTTTCCTTGCATGCTGATTAGTGCAAGTGTAAGGGTATAACATCATGTATAATAAAAATGTTTAAATGAAGATACAAAGGTTGAAATATTCCTATAATTAAAATTAGACTGATTTCTTTCTCTAGTCTTCATATAAAAACAGTATAAAGGGTTTACATATTTTGATGTATAACAAATGATTATTATTATCACTCCAGTAATTACAAAATGTATGAGAACTGAATACATGTATTGATTTGTCTCTGTAAGTGATTAATTTTATGAAGATTTGTTATTATATCAATATATTAAGGTCAATGCTCAGTGATAATGCACTTAGCTAAATAGAATGTTCAGTTATACATTAGAACTATTAGTCTATATGAACTGTGCTGTTGTAATATTTTAAAGACATTTAAAAGATTTGTCTCTTGATCAGATAAGCTACAGTTTGTTCTATGGTATTAGATATTATAAGATTTTTGTTCTATGAGAACACTCAAGTTCAAATATGTCATATCTTGTTATAATTCAAGACATCTGTAATGTATAACTGATGTAATGTTTTAATTTTAATTAGTGTATTATTCTACTGAAGAAACCTTTTCATTAGCCTAGTTTAAATGTAATAATTTGCCGTATTTAATTTATTTCAAACCGTTATTTGTGATGTGAGACTGAGAACTGCGGGTCTAGAATTGTCATTAATAGTGCTGCATTGTATTATACATATGATTGATAAAGAATTGTTTTATGTTATGTATTTGCTCTACTTTTCACGCTTCTTTAGTTAGCCTAGCAAGTATTTTAGTTTTGGCCACTCAATTTAATGGTGCCAAAGTCTCTCCAAGCCAGTGGTAAAAGTTCTATCAATGATGAGAAGGTGGTGTATTATGAAATGAAGATTTAAAAAAAACTTTTACTAATAACTTTTGATATGATGCACATACCGGATAATAGCTGGTGAAGAAATGACTTGCTTTTCCAGAGTGGAAGAAGTGCAGAATCAAAGAAAGATTGTAAGTCCAGCTGAGTAAATCTGAAGCCATGCTATGTGCAGACATTTTTTGCTGCAAAACAGAGTTTTATGGATTCCTAACAGAAACAGGCAGTAAAATGCCACTGAAGTGAGATGACAGCTGTTGAAGGCTCCCATGAATGACTACTGAATGCAGGGCAAGCCAAGGGGGAAGTGTTCCTCTGCTAAAAATGGACAGTCACCATGTGTGCATCTCATGAGCTCTAATGGCAGCAGTACTGTTTATTTTTTTTATTTCCAGCAATGGTAAAAGACTTCAGTTTCCTGAAGCAGTCATACTTTGTACAGAAGAACCTGCAAAGCCACCAAGCAAAAGACCTATCTACAAACCATTGGGATGGACAAGGCATGAATAGAGAAAGCTTAGGAATAGACTTGAAAATGTTATAAGAGGGGCTCAAAGGTATGAGGATCTGCATAATTAACCACCAATAATGTTTAAATTGTAAATTGAATAGGAATAGAACATCCAATAGTGAAGTTGGGAAGGATATAAATAATGTACAATTATGCAATAATACTAGTTTAAGAACAAGTAATAATCATAGCAAATACATCTAGAATAGCATCTGAGTTATGTTACAACTATTATAACTTATAACAAGGGATCAGACACCAAAGGGTGGGGTACATATAGCAACATACTGAATTTAGAAATGTTATGAGTACCAAAGAATAGTGAAATCCATTAAGATGCTATATAGAATTATAATATCTGATGCTATGATACAACTGATGAGATATAATGATCACTATGTAGTAACACCATGTTAAATGTAACTGTTTGTCCAAATGTACTGTAACTTGTCATTGTTAATATTTACGCTGCTATTAGATGAACGGTATAGAACCTATAGTGATACTACACCTCACATTTCCACAAATGATCTTGAAATATCTACAATGTAAAGAGGGATCTAGTACCTTTTGATTTGTGGATATGACTTTAAAGTATTGTTTTTTTTGTCACAGATCCAGTGACAAAGGGTGGCTTGTTATAATATGTTTTGTTATTAAGTTTAATGTCACTGTTCTCTGTTATGGACTCATTCATACAGGCAGACCAAGTATGGTACACAGGGGCTCAGCATCAGCATTTAGAATTGCTGAGCCAAGCACAGGACTAGAGAGCCAAAGACAACTGGAGAATTGAATAGTCGGCCTAAAGACAGACTAGTATATTTCTGTCTTCTGTCAGCACACTATCCTCTTTCCTTGTTGGGAGAATGAGAACTGTATGTAGGCATTGTGCTATTCCTGTATTTTTGAAGGTGGGGTTTGAGTCCTTTCCTGTCCTTGTTTGGATCCAGAGAAGGAGCCTGCACATGGAGCAACCAGAATATAAGGATGGACCTACGGCCAACACTTTGAAGTTGCTGGGCGGAAGATTATATCTTCCATCGGGTGAAAATCCTTCTCCCTCTGTAATACCGCGTGAACCCGTCAGTAAAGTGTAGCTAAATTATCCTTTATACTTCTCGTGTAATCTTGTAACTGTCATATTGCATGCTGGGGGGGGGGGGGGAATACCTTTTTTATTTATAATTATTTAAATTCAGGTTAATTAAAACACCGCAATTGAAAAGAACACATTTCCAGAGAGCTAATGCCTCTTAAGGAAACAAATGCCCAGAGGGGACTGGGCGGTCTCGTGGCCTGGAACCCCTGCAGATTTTATTTTTTTCTCCAGCCGTCTGGAGTTTTTTTTTGTTTTTTCTGTCCCCCCTGGCCATCGGACCTTACTCTTTTCTATGTTAATTAATGTTGTTTTATTTTAATTTCTTATTTTGTCTTTTATTTTTCTTTTCTTCATTATGTAAAGCACTTTGAGCTACTTTTTGTTGAAAATGTGCTATATAAATAAATGTTGTTGTTGTTGTTGTAGTAGTTTCGGGTTATGTAACACGCCGCAGTTACAAAAGAACTCATTCCCAGGGAGCTAGCGCTCTCTGCTGGATACACCTATATATTGTTCTTCCACAATAGTATGAGTGAGTGTATGAGCAGAAATGTGTTTTTCAATGAGGTAATACCCCACCCAGGTGTGGTGCCCCATACTGCTAGGACATGTAACCCTTCACTGAAATAAGCAGATGTGAATAATACAATGAATGGAGAAATAAACTGCTCAAACAGTGCTAAACAAATACTCATTTTATCAGAGCCTTGCTGATATTTATAATACTGCAAGTAAATGAATGCAGTCTTCATCATGGTCTCAATTAGTTTCTGAGTATCACAGTGGTTGTTAATCTTGGTCCTGGGCACCTGCTATAGTCACTCAATTTCAAAACTTAGCATACCATTCTCAATCTTACTGAATCAAATTTAGAGTCACAGGGCACTGAATTTCCTTCCAGAAAATTTCGTTATAAAAAAATCATTTCTTGTTTTTCATTGGAATATTCTACACATCTCGTTCTGCCTGATAGTGTGTACAGTATGTTACTTTCTTCAGAAAAATAGTGTGTGAAGCAGTAATTATTATGATCCCTCAGTTCTCAGATTCTACTTTTGCTATGTTCTTAATGTTTTATTCAAGCAGCTGTTTTATGATTAACAAACACAGGCACAAATGGGACCAATTTAAATGCTCTAGTACGTGCGGCCCAGTAAACTGCACTTCATTGTTAATTGGTAGCTGGTCAAGGGAAGCTGTAAGGGCTCAATCTTAACAAGCAAGATGACTGAAAGAAGCAGAAAAATGATACTGCTAAGTCCCCTGGTCATTACAAGCCAAGAGTGTTTACTCTGAAATACAATCCTTGATTGGTGCATTCTGAAATTGCAGAAAGAGTGCTGCAACAAGCTATTTAATTAAGTAACATGACTCCAGGCAAATGCTTCCTTTTAATTATAATGTTGCCTAGAACAAAACCAGCAGCCTCAGGTTAAGGACCCAGTTTAAGGTTCTGTCAGAGCTGTGTTAATGAGGGGTGGGGTAAAACAGTCCTTTATCCATGGTCCTGTGCTTTGGGGGCCCAGTCATGGTCAATCCATCCCGAATCTGCAATTCTTCATCAGATACCCATAAAATATAAATATATACATGCTTAAATTTTTTAACACAGTGAAACACAAAATTTTTATACTTACTCAAGATGAAATCTAAAATTAGTGGGAGAGCAGATATATTATTTAAATTGGAAGTGCATCCATCTCGCACTATCTACATCATCAGTTTTAAACTAAAAGTTATTGCTGAATGCAGCATAACTAAACTAGCTTTGAAAAAAATGTTAGCTGGTGGAAAAATAGCAAGCACAATTAGGGATATGGACAAGATACCATAGTGAGTGTAAGGAAATTAAAAGGATGCAAACGAAAGAGGATCAATTGGGGCACTTAAAAGGTTTTTTTCAAAGGTTTGTTGTAAAAAAACAGCAGTGGGGAAGAAATGGGCACAAGTGGAGATGTTGATAACAATGCTACTGGAACAACTGAAGATACTAATAGAATTTGTAACCACTATGCTGGACAGTAAGTTAGTTATTTCATCACCTCGATGCATCCAACACCCATCTTGTGACAACCAAAATTCTTCCACTCTGTGCTGCCAATCCTGCCCTGCACTTGCAAACAATAAAATCAGCACACCCAACTCTAACTCCCCTGGATGTGGCAGGGTGGTTCCTTGTATCTTGGACCCAGGAGTACTTCCAGTCCCATAAAGTAGGGATTATTAATCCCCTCGGCTACCCTTGGTAGCCCACACGGGACCTAAAAGGGCTGCATCACAGGACTACAGGTTTCAGTATGCCCTGTGGGAAATCCATGTGGGAATTCTAATCCAAGGGTACTGCCACCCAGCATATGGGGAAAGAGGATATTCAATAGTGCTCATCTTCCCCAGTCCTTCCATTATGCTTGCCTCCTGGCCAGGTATTGTTGCTGGGTCCAACCCAATCGGGATGCCAGTGTACCCACTCTGACATAGGCATCTTCTGCCTGCCTTCTGGCCGAGATAGGATTTTCTTCAACCCTGTGTCTTGTGGTGGCATAGGACTGGCCTCCCATTTGCATAAGGAGCATACTCTTTCTCGGCCAGGACACCCGCCCATGTGAGTTGTCCATCACTGCTTCTTTAATGGCACTTTATGGTTCTTTATTGGGATGTGTGGTTCCTCATAGAGCTTTTGCTTAACAAAGCACCCTGGAAAAGGTTCTTTGCATATGAATTTGATTCTTTGTACTTTGAAAAACATTTCAATATGTGGAAAAAAACTGAAATCTTTACAGATTAACAGCCACTAACAGATTAAGACTTAGCTTGCATTATTGTATGAAGTGAGGGATCTTTTAAAATCATGATCTTTTGGTATTTCACAAATCTGTTATCATCTTTTCATGGTTAGTTACTGTATGGAGTCTGCTTTGTACCTAAATAAATAAAGGTTCTTTCTGGAAGTTTCTGCTACTGCCCTGCATCCTATGGACTATCTACTTATATCTGTTCTCAGTTTTCTCAAGGTTGAAAGTGTCAATGTATATGTAAAATGCTAATCTTATGAATAAGAAAACCAAAACCAATGTGATATATCATTGGATCTTCATGTTCCTAGAAGATGGGATACACTTGCAAACAATAAAATCAGCACACCCAACCATGCAGGAAGACCTGCTATCTTTGCATAACTTTAAAGATTTGGGAAATTCATTCATTCTAGTTTAAACAAGTAAGACAGCTTGGCAATTCTCTACTTTATACTTGTTAATTGTACGAGTGAAGCAACTGGTGTTTCAAAATTGGCTATGGGTAAGTGTGTGTCTTTCACTTAACTGACATCCAACGTAGGATTTGATCTTGTTGTGTGCTTGATATCGTAAGGATAGTTTTCAGTTCCTAATGAATCTGCATTGCAAAAAGCAGGTTAAAAGATTAATTTGTTAGAGTTTTTCCCTGTTCTGGGGATTATAAACACTTGATTGTGTATGGTTGGAGTCTGGAATAACCTGCCTGCTTATATAAGTCTCAGCTTTTAAATCCAGACTGAAGACTCGCTATTTTAGCCTAGTGTACCATACCTAGAGACGCTGATTCTCCTGCCCATGGAAAAGTACTTTGTTGCTAGGAGATTTCGAAACAAGAAGAAACCAAAACCTTTAGTCTCCTCAGGATAAACATTTGGCCCTAAGTAAGAGAGTGCAAGTTGGCTCCACTGCTGTCTCCAGGGTTGTTTCTTGCAGCTACTGCTGACTGGAAAATTCTGTTCTTCTCCTCCACCACCATAGCCCTACACTTGTTTTAAAAATGAGGGGATGTTTTTACTTCATTTATATGTAATGTAGATGAAATTATAGGGATGTGTTCATTTTTTTTTATTTATCCATTTTGGACATCCATAAACATGACATGACCATTTCTACAGCATTGGTGTGCTGGTCTGTAAAAATAACATATCACTTTCTGACAAATCCATTAATCTTAATCATATTATGGAATTCTGAAATGATAAAACCCTAGTGATTTTAAGTTGCCATATGTGCTCACATATAAGTTGGGTCTTGAAACCTGAAAAATCGATCATAAAATCAGACCCCAACTTATACGCCCATTCAAAAATGCAACACTTTTTTTTACATCTTCTTGCCTACTCCAATCTCACATCAGTTTCTCAGACGCATTGAAATTTGTTATAGCAGCGCAGTTACCAATTTCTTTCGCTACTTCAATGACGTTTAATTTAAAACCAGCTTCATATTTTCATCTGATCGAACGCTCCATCGTAGATAAGGGATGCTTTTATGATAAAGGTGTATGAGGGTGTGAGATGCAAAAAACAAAAATCAGTGCAAACGTTGCTTTGGAATAGTTTGGGTATTACCATGTGGTCATGTAGGCACAATAGAGAGAGAGAGAGAGGTTAGGAGTAAGTGCTGATACAACGCATTGCTGCACCCACATACAAAAAAAGGCAGTGTGCTCCGTGGTTACTCTCTCAGGTGGGCATTAGCATATCATAATCCCTTGTACCAATAGCGTGAGTTTTCCACATTTGACTTATACGACCAACATTATAAAATACCAGAAATTATACTGTAAAAACAAGTCCTGACTTATCCGAGACAGAACTTATCCGTGAGTATATATATATACACATATATTCACAGGAACTTCCGGGATACCAACTGCACTTTTTTTCCAACAAACTGGGAAGATGAAAACGCTCCACAAGGGTTTCCTCATAAAGGTGACACATTTATGTATTGCAGAATGCACAGAAGGTCACTGGCCAATCAGCTGACCTTGGAAATCTTTTGAGGTTTATTTTTTCCACCGTCCAGCTGGTGGGAGGTTTTGTTTTCCTCCCCTCCCTGGTGATCTGACTGTAAAATGTGTTAATATGCTGACCATTTTGCTTTTCGTGTCTAATGTATAAAAAAAAAACCTTTTATACAGTAAATAACTGTTTTTTTAGTTTTTCAATTTCTTTTTATAACTCTTTTAACTGTTATTATTGTTAGCTACGTGCATACTGTGTATAGTATGTGAATAAATGCTTTTGTTTCTAACTGCAAATTGTCTTTACTTAAACAATAATAATCAAAAGATACACACATTTTATTTTTGAAGATATTTTTCATTGCATTCATCGTTTTTCTGTCTTGTCAGTGTTGTGCACATACCCTGTTTTTGCTGTCTATGGCATTGTAAATTAATTTTCTGGAAAAATGCTTCAAATAAAAGTGGGTGGAAATAAAAATATCTTCAGGTTGTTTGAAATGTGTGTATTTTTTTTTTAATTCTCAACTGATTTTGAGCAATGGAGGAACTCATCAAGTCACTGCACAGAACGTCTGGCATTTCCACTTGACAATACCTCATCCATCTTCAGTCTACAGCACTTAATAGACATTTATAATGTCAACTCAAATGAGCCTGATGTTGTTTTTTATATTTACTTTTGAATTTAGATTATGCAGTATAGATGTGCAGCTGATGATAGTGATCAGAGGATACAGAACATTGTGTGATCCCCTAGGCCAGATTTTTTTAAAAGGGAATTTGTGGGTCCTGTACTAAATATAAGTGAAACCAATTTTTTGTATATATGATTTCTACTTACAGATACCCTAGAGGACAGATTTAGATCAACACCTCTTCAAAGCTGTATTCTATTATAGCATGCTTCTTACTGTAATAAAAAAAGCAAATCTCAAGGACATCTGGCTTGTAAAAAGAACTGGCAAATAATGGGGTTTATTTAAGAGCAAATGAAAAGTGCCATCTAGTAGCCAGGCAGAGATCTGAAAACACAAGAAAACACAACGTAGCCAAGCACCACAGCCCAAACCTGAGGTCAAAATACACTTGCAAAAAAGCTCCTTCATTAATCTGTTATCTAACTACAAATGTGTTTGGTTTATTGTGGTTTGCAGTTCCAAAGCTTGGACATTAGGCTGTGTGAACTGCCATCAATTATCAGAGATTAAAAAGAGATTTAGTGTCTTTAATTAGTGTACGGCAATGTTTAAGTACACTCTTAAAAAATAATGCTTTATGAACCACAGGGGGCACCGAGAGCACCCAACCCCACACACAACCTCACAGTCACAAGTTCTGTTAAAATAAAGATGTTTTATTGCCAGTACTACCTATCACAAATAACACAAATCTCTTCATGTAATCTCTTTTCTTTCTCCTCCTCTCCACCTCCCAGGTTAGCTTCGTCCACTTCCACCCAACTCGAACTCCCCTGGATGTGGCAGGGTGGTTACTTTTATCTTGGATCCAGGAGTAATTCCAATCCCACAAAGTAGGGATTATTAAGGAGGAGTACAGGTTTCAGTATGCCCTGTGGGAAATCCATGTGGGAATTCTAATCCAAGGGGACTGCCACCCAGCATATGGGGAAAAAGGATATTCAATAGTGCTCATCTTCCCTAGTCCTTCCATTATGCTTGCCTCCTGGCCAGGCATTGTTCCTGGGTCCAGCCCAGTCGGGATGCCAGTGTACCCACTCTGGCATAGGCATCTTCTGCCTGCCTTCTGGCCGAGATAGGATTATCTTCAACCCTGGGTCTTGTGGTGGCATAGGGTGGCCTCCCATTTGCATAAGGAAGCATACTGTTTCTCGGCCAGGACACCCACCCATGTGAGTTGTCCATCACTGCTTCTTTAATGGTACTTTATGGTTCTTTACTGGGATGTGTGGTTCCTCATAGAGCTTTTGCTTAACAAAGCACCCTGGAAAGGGTTCTTTGCATATGAATTTGGTTCTTTGTACTTTGAAAAACATTCCAATATGTGGAAAAAAGCTGAACTCTTTACAGATTAACAGCCACTAAACAGATTATTGTATGAAGTGAGGGCTCTTTTAAAATCATGATCCTTTGGAATTTCACAAATCTGTTATCATCTTTTCATGTTTAGTTACTGTATGGAGCCTGCTTTGTATCTAAATAAATAAAGGCTCTTTCTGGAAGTTTCACGTGAATGGGTCTTTTGGGAACCAAAAATGGTTCCACTCTGGTATTGCTCTAAAGAACCTGTATAACACCTGTATTTTTAAGAGTGTTTGAAGGGACTGCAAGAGGAAAAACGTCCCTCATAAAGACTTTCTACTTTTACATTACAGAGTGTGTGACTAAAACACTTTTGCGTAATTAAAAATGCATAAAACATGAATGTCACAATAACTGTATATTTAAAAAAATAAGCAATAAAGAGTAAACATTACACAAAATGCAGATAAAAACATCTACCTATCCATTCATTTTGAAACATTGGTTATTCCAAATTTAAGATCCTGGCTGAACATGTGCCAGTCCATCAGTGGGCACACTCACTAACTCCAAGACAGGATAAAAATATATAAAGAGACAAGGAAAATGTATAATTTTAACACAGGCAGTTATTGATGTATTCAGACCAGTTTCTTTGATTTAAGAGGCAGAAGCACTAAGCACTGCACCTAAAATACATTGGAAATTGTAATTAAAATCTTGATCAAAAAAAGGCGACAATATGGGGACTTGCATGGTAATAATTTCTACTTCTGTTAATGATCCTTTTGGCAGCATTTTCATTTAACTGTAGGCTAGAAATTGAAAGATTGCAGTAGTTAATTCTTCTCAGAATTAAAAGCACAAATTAACATCTTTCATGCATCAAGCCCCGTAAAATAAAAAAAAAACCTTAATTTGCTGCTTCTTAAATAGAAAACTCAGATATTGAAGAGGGCAGAAATGCTATAGGTTAGTGTCAAAATCAACACCTTTCTGATTCAGAAAAAAAACTGTTCTAGAACTGAGTTGAAAAGTGAGAGAATTCCTCTGCTGTTTGATGCATTCTTCTTTTTCTATTAAGTAGTTACCTATGGAGCCCCTGAGGGGACAATGTGTAATTCTTTTTCTGGGGATTTTTCTGGTGCGCACCAGATAGTTTCAAGTGAGCACCAGATACTTTCAACTGCACAGTAACTGAAAAGGGAATCCATAACTATACATAATTTCTGATGCATATTAGTTTTGTTTTATAGTTGCACTTAGGAAAAATGGAAATTGGAGACTTCATAGAAGTGTACTTTCAGCTTGATCTTAAACACAAAGATATAGCGTTTGTTCTTGCAGTTTTTCATGGATACATTTTCACTGAAAGGCATTTAAAACATATATTGAAGTCTAAAGGTCTGCTTCACCGTAAGGTCTATAGCAACATTGAGAAAATTATTGCGTTTATACAGCAACAATTGCAAAGCTCAGGTCAGCTTCATGGCTACCGATGGATGCATACAAGAAAATGGTTTGCATGTGATGAAGGAAGATTTTTGTCTGATATTGAAGGTGCTAGGGTTTTCCAGAAATATTATTTGGTTAAACGCATTTACTACAAGCGGTAATCCAAACATTGTGGAAGGCTACTTTGTGGAAGCTACAGAAAGACTCTGAGGTTGTCCTGAAATAGCCAGAGGAGATCTGGGTACTGAAAATGTTTACATTAGAGATTTTCAAAGGTTTCTCCGCTGTGATACAAATGTACAAAGTGCCAGAGACAGCTACTTGAACAGAGCCAGCACTGCCAATTTATTTCAGCAGAATAATTTGCGACCACTCATGCACCCGAGTTATTGTCGAACACTACATGCTGAGGGGTACTACAATAGTGCAAGTTACTGTGACTTGCTGGAGACCAATGTGAAGCCTGCTATTCGATCCAAACGGTGGGGACTGCTGTCTCAAGGAATCCTTTTGCTGCAAGACAATGCCTGCCCACACACTGCTAAGAATACCAAGGCTTGTCTGGATTCTGCTAGAATCCAGGCACTTCCAGGCAGGTAGTGTAAGTGCATTGAGAAGGGTGGAGACTACATTGAGAAATGGCTTTATCAGTTTTGTTAAGGTTCGCTCCATTTTCTAATAAATCCCATTTTCTAACTTTAGCTTGACTTCCCTTCATACTTCTATCCAGAAAGCGTCCATCAAACAAGCCATTGTCCTTCAAATCAGCGAACAAAGACATGAAGAATTCCGTTGACTCCCTCCTTAGAAGTCCCCACCAACTCTCTTTTCATTGATTGGTAGTCCTGGCTCTGTCTAAGTAGCTGTCTATGGTGCAGTATACATTTGTATCACAGCGGAGAAACCTTTAACATTCTGTAATGTAAACATTTTCAGTACCCAGATCTCCTCTGGCTACTTTAGGACAACCTTTAAATCTTTCTACAGTTTCCCTAAAGTAGCCTCCCATAACTTTTGGATTACTGCTTGTAGTAAATGCATTTAACCAAATAATATTTCTGGAAAACCCTTCAATGTAACCATTTATACAAAAACCACATGGCTTAAGTTTGTCATAAGAATCAAAACGCCATATATAGTTTGGTCTTCTGGCAAAATAGTTACACCGGTGGAGTTTTCTGGCTTCTTTAAGACAAACTCCTCTTGGATCTAGCACCTTCAATATCAGACGAAAATCTTCCTTCTTCACATGTAAACCATTTTTTGACATTTTGTGTGCATCCATAGGTAGCCATGAAGATGACCTTAGCTTTTCAATTGTTGCTGTTGCCACAGGAGGCTGGGGGTCAGACCCAGCCGGGACGCCTGGAAGGACTGGGAAGTGGTCTATACGTCCCCCGGGCCACGAGGGGGCAACCGCCCTGGATGTTGAGGGGACCACAGGGAAGGAGCAAGGAGGCTCAAGCCTACTGGGACCCGTGGCCACTGCCAGCGGGTGCCCCGAGCATCGTGGAGCCCAGGAGATCAACACTTCTGCCACACCTGGGAAGGTGGAGGAAGGACCTTCCAGGAACGCCCTGAGTGCTTCCGGGTGCAAGGGCAGGGTGTTCCTCCACACCAGGAAGTGCTGCCGGAAGAACGTCATTGAGCACCTGGAGCACATCCGAGTGGAAATAAAAGGGGCCGCTTTCCTGCAATCAGGGAGCGAGAGTCGGGAGCGGGAACAGGGCAAAGCTCCCAGGAGCAGAGGAAAGGTGGTCCAAGGACATTGGGAAGACGGCCCGTGTTAATGGTGATTGGTGCAGGAGCACTCTGTGTTGTTTGGACTTTATTTAATAAACGTGTGTTTTATAAAGTTTTGGTGTCTGTCTGGTAGTGTTCGGACCCGTCTCTCACACTGTATAAACACAATAATTTCCCCAATGCTGCTATAGAACTTGCGACAAAATAGACCTTTAGACTTCAATATAAGTTTTAAATGCCTTTCAGTGATAATGTATCCATGACAAACTGCAAGAGCAAACGCTATATCTTTGGGTTTAATACCAAGCTGAAAGTACACTTCTATAAAGTCTCCAATTTCCATTTTTCCTAAGTGCAACTATAAAACAAAACTAATATGCATCAGAAATTATGTATAGGTATGGAGCCCCTTTTCAGTTACTCTGCGGTTGAAAGTATCTGGTGCACAAAAAACCCCAGCTGTTTTCCATACAGGAGCTCAGCAGCACAAGGTAACTGAAGCTTCTTTATTAATTTGTACATTTTAATGAGTGCTGCAACAGAAGAGAGAGCTATTTGGCTGCACACGTTTAAGATGTGCTTCTGTCTGCTATGAGATCTTTTTGTTGTTTTGACTATTGCATCAGTATGTGTCGTAACAGTAAACAGAGGTTACATAAGCATTGTGGTCTATACACTATGTGTTAAAACACTGTGGCTATTCTGGCATGGCATCTTTGCACTTCTAATTGGACTGTACTGTTAATTTCTTTTAGTTATTTGTTTAGACATGCAGTCAGACGTTGGATGCTGCGCAACGTTATTGTTCTTGTGCTGGTGTTGTTAGGCAGGTTTGTTAATTTGGGTGTGACGAGTACTGAAATCTGCATCTCCCGTGGCTCTACATTATCAGCACTCTTAACAGCAGTCTTTTTGACAGGGTGTGATACATCACTTACTTAGAATGCATATTTTGTAATTCTTATTTTCACAAAATAGATGCCAATTCTTTCCAGCTTACCTCAAATTCTACATGATCGTCGGAACACTGAACAAAAGACAGCACACACAGCACAGCACCTGAGGCAACATATCGTTCAAGTTTTATGTCTTTGAATGCCAATGTATAATCTGAGTGAACAGAATGGTTTTTCGTTTGCAAAAGGTTGTTTATTTTTAACATGCACAATTTGTTCTCTGCACACAAAACACACATGTTTAGCAGGGGTCTTTTTAGGAGACTTTTTGTCTGTACAGTTTATCACAAACAGAAGCTTGCTGTCTGTTGGACCAGGCCAACAAGAGCGCCTCTGCTCTTTGCAGTTCAGAATCACCACCTCTAATTTGAGCACCACCTTCATGAGAATTGGATTGGATTGATTTGGAAATATGACAGTCAGTGAGTCGTCTAATGATTCCCATCCAGTTTTAAGCACAATTCACTCATGGTTGTCTCCAGGCGTATCTTTATATATAATGCGCTAATATGCTGCCTGTCCGTTTGTCTGTCCAGGATTTTAAATTAACTGTAGCTCGCAAACCGTTTGACCTATTGACCTGAAATTTTGTAAACGTATACTATGTGACATCTACTATCTGCTGTCAGGGTGATGATTGACCCCCAAGGTTATTCCTCTTTTTATTTGTATTTTATTGTAGAATCAACTGTCGGCAACGGCCAGCAGGTCGGCCATGTGGCGCATGCGTACGGGCACCGTTCTCATCCCTACCTCCTTCGCCGCCACTTCCCCTACCTCTTCATATCTTAAATCATTCTTGAGGCAGATTGAAGACTTAAGTGAGAAATTAAGAACGTACTAAGTAATTGCAACACAAACACTAACTCAATCAGTTTTAACACGAAAAGATGCCGAAGAAAGAAGAGAAGAATCAGGCCGCTATGGTGGAGAAAAGAAGAGCTGCTAAGGAACCAGCAAGTGCATCAACCTCTGAGCAAAAGAACGCTAAGTATACAGAGAAAGAGAATGAAAACTATGAATGCTCAAGTCAAGTGTATTCACTGCACGTTATCATGCAGTGTGCCATCACTGGTATTTTATACTAGCTGTGTAAGCCTGTGCTGTAAAAAGCCCGGAGTCCTAGAAACTATTGAAATCATCAGAAAAAAAACTGAAATATAGAAATGTCAGGTAATTGAAAGGAACTACTCTGGGCATCTCTCTCCTAGAAGGTTTCATTTTGCCGATGTTCTTGCATCGTTTGTGCATTAGCGGCGGGAGGAAAACTAAAAGGCATACCGTTTTGCCGATGTTAGCAGCTAAGCAACTTTGTCTTTCTTCTGAGGTTTCGTTTTGCTGACGTGCTGGCCCCGCTTGTGTTATTAGCGGCTAAGTGAATTTTCTGTTTCCTCAGAGGCGGAGCCCTTATCCTGACTCCACCTCTCACTTCTGGGCCGGACAGAAACACACAAATGGATCAGCGAGATTACATTTTGTTGATATTAAAGAAATAAGCTACACAAGAACAATTCCTAATTGTCCAATATAATTTTTAAGCCTGTATAAAAGGATAATGTGGTTTATAGAGTCAGGCGCTATGCTTAAGTTGTGAAGCGACTGTTTTACCAAGTACATTATACTCTGGTCTACAGTTGAAAAATATATTTGTATTTATGCCTGATTTATTTAATGAAAGTCTAAAGGCAGCCTCTTTCAGTGCATCACTAACTCTCTCATAATAAGGATTTAATAAAAACAATAAGAATTGTTGCTATAGGTATGCTAATCAAGTTTCTAGGACTGGATCGAAAGGACTGATAGTTGGCTTCAATTTAGAAAACAAATGAGGAATTTTTCAGTTCTGTTGTTATGTTCCAGTTATTAATGTGGTGTTTTAACGAATGGAGGTTTTTCAAAGGTTATATTTGTGTCCTATCTATTATTTCGAAAGTATATGGATAAAGTGCTGCTAAAGATATAAAAGGTATTTAATTTGGAAGTTCAGAATTTTTAACCACTAATCTAAATATTGGGATGTTTTTTTTTTAACCATTAATTAGGTTGGGACACTTTTTAGTCTCTAATTTTGAAAGTCATTCAAATCAGGGTATATAAATATATTTTGGTCATAAAGTTTATTAGCATGGACTCAGGTAGCAACTCAGGTAACTCCCTGCTGGTGGGACTTGGATAGCAACGTTTCTATTACAAAGGAAGTCAGCAATTATAGTAGGGCCATCTGCAGGCAGGGACTTGGACAGTGAGGGTGGATCCGCCTCTATTGAGGCAGCACTAAGTCTGGGCCATGGTCACTGGGTGGCATGACCACCTCTCAGAAAAACTGGATGGTGGAACCAACTGTTACCTGAAACAGCTAGATGGTTTGAGCACCCGGAGCAGTGTTGAAGGCAGCAGAGGCTTGAGTTGGCTCAGACTGAATGGGCAAACACTAGAATTGGTGGCTCAGGCCAAGTGGCAAGAATTGTAACTGGAGTCTTATTTTCAACCATGGCATGGCTAGAGTTGGTGGCTGAATTTTTGAACACAGGGTCATTTGAGCAGTTACTCATTTTGAGCGCCTCTTCCAGGTCTAGCTTTATCTAACGTCATATCACTAAGGAACAAAAGAGATGAACTTAATCTTCTCACAACAGGTAAGGATTATTTTCTCTCTTCAGTGTATTGCTTTGTGGAGACATGGCTTAATGCATCAGTTCCTCTTTCCATATTAGAACTGCCGGGGTTTCTGCTTTACACAACAGATAGAGATGCCGATTGCTGTAACAAGTCAAAAGGTGGTGGAATCTGCTTTGATGCTAATATTAATTGGTACAGTGATGTTTCCATATTATTGAAACACTGCACCAGCAATCTGGAACTATTCACTATTAATTGAAAGTCATTCTTTTCACCTACAGAATTTTCTTCAATAATTGTGGTCAAAGTTTATATCCCACCTAAAGCGAACGTGAACAAAACGCAGCAGTAGTTGGGAGATTTCGTCACTAGTTTGGAGAACAGTCATATGCACATCCCAGTTATAGTAATGGGTGACTTTAAAAACACAAACCTAACCAACGAGCTTCTCAGATACAAATAGTTAAATACCCAACCATGAACTGGAAGATTTTGGATCACTGCTACTGCTCTATAAAGGACGCATATACTGGGCATTACCGTGCGTCGCTGGGTAATTCTGACAATGTTATGTTATAGTTGCTACCCACATATAAACAAAGGCTAATATTAGCTAAACCAGTAAGAAAATCTATACCTTCATTGATTCATTAGTTCGTTGAACCATTACAAGACTGTTTGAATTGGACTGACTGGGATGTTTTTAAAAATGCTTGTGAAAACATTCATGAGCTGACTGACTCTGTTACTTCATACATCAGCTTCTGTGAAGAGGTCTGCTTTCCTAGCAAAATTATTGTGATTTATAACAATGGAAAACAGTGGTTTACTAAAGAACTAAGGTATATATGTCAGGTAAAAGAAAAACCCCATAAAACTGGTGATAAGGACACCTACACACAAGCCAAGAATAGACTAAACAATGCAATCAAATATGCTAAATGAAAAACATACAAATAAACTGGAGCTTTGGTGTTCAGCAAACAATAGCTACTCTGTATGGAGAAACCTTCAGTCTGTTATAAATTACAAAAAGATGTCACCCACTGCTTACTCAGATTCATCCTTCCCTGATAAACTTAACAAGTTTTACGGTAGATTTGAACAACAAGGTCCCTCTGCTCCTCCAGTTTTAGAGTGGTTTTGACACCAGTCACTTCTTCGCAAAAGCATCATCCCTCTTCTTCCTTTCCTACCAAAGAATACAATGTCTGGAAACTGTTTGGAATACAGAACTGCCAAAAGTCAGTTAGTCCTGATTCTATCTCATCTGCAAAATCAAAAACTGTACTACGCAGCTCACTCCTCCCTTCACAGATATCCTTAACCAGTGTCTCACATAGTGTACCATTCCAGATTACTTTAAATCTTCTGTTATTGTTCCTGTTCCCAAAAGTGATAAAGTAAGCTGCCTAAGTGACTACAGGCCTATTGCTCTTACATCAGTTCTAATGAAAATATTTGAACGGCTTGTTCTAACCCATCTGAAGTCTGTTACTGCTACTGAACTTGACCATCTTCAGTTTGCGTATCGAGTAAATAGATCTGTGGATAATGCCATCAACATGGGCCTTCCCTTTGTGCTGGAGCATCTGGACTGTAAATAACCTTATGCTACAATACTGTATGTGGACTTCAGTTCAGCTTTTAAGAAACTTTGTAATTAACACCATCTTTCCATCTGTAAATGGATTTACAGTTTTCTGACAAACTGGAAACAATATGTTTGTGTGGGCTGCCACCTCTTAAACTGTCTCCATAGCACAGGTGCCCCTCAAGGCTGTATAATTTCCCATCCTACTTTATTCCCTGTACACCAATGTACTGATTTACTGGTCCTTCAATAAAAATGAAGTTTGTTGATGACACCGCCATTACTGGACTAATTTCTAATGGTAACAAAACAGCTTACAGAAAGGAAGTGTCTCGGTTTGTGTCTTGGTGTGCTACCAATAATCTAGTCCTCAGTACCTACAAGACAGTGTAAATGGTCATTGACTTTCGCAAACAGCAGTTACAACCTCTCCCACTAGAAATTAATGATTTTGCTGGCAATATGGTGGAATCCTTCAAATTTCTGGGCAAACACACAACACTCACAAACACTCTCAGCTGGGGACATTAACACCACTTCCATCAATAACAAGGCTCAGCAGCTTTTGTTCTTTTTATGCCAACTAAAGAAATTAAATATTTCCCAGCCAAATCTATTTCAATTTTATAATGCCATAATTAAAAGTGTAATCATATTCTCCATTGTTATCTGGTTTGGTTCAGCAACGACAAGAACCAAAAATAAATTATATTGTGTTGTGAGATCTGTTGAGAAAATAATTGGCTGTGCTCTTCCATCTTTGCCAGGCCTTTATACTGTACATCTCATATCACTAACCATGTCAAACGGATCACCTCACCCAGCTTATCACTTGTTCCAAAAACTCTCTTCAGGTCAGTTAAAACTAAAACTAACAGACACCAAAACAGTTTCTTTCCCAGAGCAATAGCCCTCTAAGACCAGTAACGGAGCCTGTCTTCTTTGTATATTCATGTATTCTGTCATATACTATACAATATGAAGGTGTGTGTGTGTTTAGTGCATACACACTACACACTCATACTTTGACATCTCTTTTATAATTGCACTATTCTGCAACTTTGCATACTTTTTTTTTTAATTTTTGAATTTATGCTATTTATGTTATTTGTATGTGACATTGTGTTATGTTATAAGCTGCTCCAAATCTACCAAGTCAAATTCCTTTACATTATGTTCTGGCAGATAAAAGTAATTCTGATTATGATTTTCCAGCAACCTTGACAATAAATTCAAATTTGTACTAAGTATCCAAAATGTTACTATTTTGCTTTGTACAAAAATGCATTTAGTAAGTTGTTCTGCCTTAACAACCTCATTTTTAAGCAATCTGTTGTTTTGCTAAGGCATTATATTAAGATTTTGGGCCTTGATATCACTCTCAGAAGGCCTGAGGCTAAGACCCATTATAACATATGCTTTCCAAATTTGGTGTGAAGCTGAAAGGAAGGTAAGCAATGTATATAAATGGCATGTGCACTTGTCCATCTTTAGTGGTCATGCATTAGTGTTAGGCTTTTACCCAAGTTTTCTGTCTGCCTGGATGCAGGACTCATTCCGTCTGTTTGGTGATTTTGACCTTGAATCATTTCAAAATTTCTTGGCTTTCTTTGGCATTTGTTCATTCATCTTGTTCTATCTGCAGCTTCATTCAGCAATAAGATTCTATGGTGCCTTGCTAACATGTCCTTTACCGAACAATCCTCATTTCTCTATTTCAGGTTTTCCTTTTCCTCTCAGAAAGCTGGTTACAGCTCTTTACTGACTGTCATATAACACTTCTTATAAACCCTAACTCTCATCTCTCAGTGGTCTTGGTATCTAACATTATACTCTCCTCTCTGGTCAAACACCAGTTTCAAAAATATCAAATTTCCATCAAGGAACCCCACTCATCAATTTACCAATCTGAGATTTACTATTTCTTACCCAATTGTAAGCGAAAATTATTGAGCCTCAGCCCAGAGCCCTTCTATCACATTCAGCCATTTGATGTCCTAGGGACATTTATGCACATTTGTTGGGATTTTCCTCCTCTTTTGGCTTTCTGGTCTCTAATCTCTTGTTCAGTGTCTTTGATGCCATCCGTTCCTATTCCCCTCATACCACAAATTGTTATGTACCAGTGTAAATTCTTCCTTTTAAGCACAGGGGCTGCTTAACTTCAACTTGCTTCTAGTTGGAAGACTGCAGACCTTTGAGGTTTTTTCTTATTAAAGAAATTACTGGGGTTTTCTTAGCCTAGAATTTTGATTCTTGCATCAGAATTGTTGCAGTATTCTAGTTATTAAAATTTATTTAGAAACATCTGACTTAATTTTTGATTTTTATGGGAGTTCATGTTTTTGTCCACCCATCGCTAGGTCGCATTGGCGGTTGTACAGGGTGGAGCTGAAGAGGTCAAGACCTTGATGTTAATCATGCAGAGTTTTAAAAGGTTAGCTATCAGAGCACTTTCTTATTTGAGTCTACAGATAGAAAAGTGCCTTTTGTGAGCTACATTTTACCTCTTTGATTCCTTTTTATTATATTTTCTGGTTTTGACTATTGGTCTAAGATTTTCAATCTTGTTACTTTCACATAAGATTTTTTGATCTCTCAGTTTTGACTTTTGCTACATTTTATTCATATCTCTTCTTCTGATTTGTCTCATAAAATCTTCCTGTGCTTCCTACAGCACAATACCTGATTACACTAAAGAATGGGCAGACTATCTTTTATAAGTTGATTGTTTTGGAACTATCTGTATCTACAATTAATTAATAGAACATCCAGTGACTCAGTTCATGATTGACAGTATGATGCTTACAAACATAAATCTTTTATGAGTAAAAAACTTGTGATGCAGTTGTTTCATTGTTTAGGTGTAGTGGTGTGGTCATTTGGCACTGCTGTGGTTCTTGGTGATATGGCAGAAGACATAGGGCAGTGGGGTTGTGTGATAGAGGGGTTCTGTTTTGTTTTGTTTCACATATTGATTACTTGTCAATATGTAATGTTGATTGTCTTTAGATTTTATTAACAAAAATTAAAAAAAGAAATGCCTGAGGATTACAAAAATCTGAGGTTGCAATACTAGTAGCTGAAGTAAACACAGCCTTAAATATTTTATTTACTTTATTACATAATGAAAAAATTAACAAAAAGTAAAATAATCAAAAAACCATCACAGAATCAAAGGGACCATTGATTCCAAAGCAAAACTGTAAGAAAAGGAAAGAAAACAAAACAAAAGAAAAAAAAGATCTGCAAATATCAAACTTAAAACACTTAAAACAAAAGAAACAAAACAAAGTCAATCTAATAATTACTACCAGTCAGTTCACCAAGAGACAGAACTAGGAGACAAACCAAAAGTAAAAAAAAAAACTGACAAAGCCAGAGAAGAAAGGTGAAAAGACAAACAAAGCTAAGAAAAACAAAGCAGGAAGCAGAAAAAGAGGAGGCAAACAACAACAGCAAGGAAAAGATAGCTAAGGTCTGAGCCAAGAGCTGGGCCATTAGCAGCAACAGATACAGCACTTTCAGGTTACACTGGAAGGCCATATTGCGCACTAAGTCAGAAAAGTGAAGTGGGCAAAACTAAGAAAAATTATTGGTACAATAAATGTAAGCAAAGAACCAACAGGACAGTTTGGAAAAAACTGCAAAATTTTCAAAAAATGAAAAATAAAAGATATATTCTTAACACGTTTAGGTCCTGAAAGGGATAACATAGTCATTCTGTCTATCCTGTAATTAGGAAGGTTAATTCATGCTCCAAACATAAGGTGATTTCTTTTAAAGTTTTTAGGTTTTTCATTTAAGCTTAACGTTTCCTTCAATATTGATTTTGTCAAATCCTCTTTGGTTTAATTGCATGCTTCATGCTTTTCCATGGATTAAATCTTGTAAGTTCTGACTTCACTCACTTGGCTTTGCCCCATTTTTCTCACTCACTTTTTAAGAATGATTCAACTTATTGAAAGGTCTGTGCACTCAATAAACTTGGAGGCCTCTTCTTTCATATTGCTTGGTTTAAATAGTTAATAAATCTAACACTATGCACTATTAAATTAGCCAATGATGAGCATTTTTTATTATCAGCATCAATAGGCATTCTGCTGAGCACTGACTACCTGCTCTGGGTGCAAATACCTATAGTGCTGAAATACCAATTTACTAATTTGTGAGTTTTTATACATATATGGCTATCGGCAAACCACCTTGTAATTACTGATTTTACCTATGCACTTAATAGACTGCAGTCAGAAGTGCCTAATGCCTGTCAGTTTTCTTCAATGTATAAATCTTTCCACCAAAGGTAAATTGACTGAACATTTTTAACATGTAATGCTCCATTTATTGCTAGAAAGAAAACACATAGGACACATAATGCAGAATGATCTGTTTCCACTGGACAGAAAAATTACCACCTAAATTTGGAGTTTAGGTTACTTGGTCAGAGTTGCACCACAGTGCTGCTGGTCAGATGCTACAGCTCCAAGACAGTGAAGTTCAGATTACGTGAATACTGCTGGCAACGATTGAAGGTGACACCACAGATCTGTGTGTTGCAGCTTTAAAAAGCTCTGCAGAACAGAGTTTTAGGTGATCATGGCTACAGCAGTTTTTTTATTACCTCTTTCTTTCCCCTTCTCTCTATCTCTCTGAAAATCTAAAAGCATCTTAATCTTAACATTTTATAACATGCTTATTAAGTCAATGTATGTATTTTCCCTTATAGTATCACAGAGCCTATTCTTGCATAATAAAACAGGAATCAACCATGGATGAGATCAGTCCATCACAGGGCACTCTCACACTTACGTCAGACTAATTAGTACTTTAACTGTAGGAAACACACATGAATGATGTGTAAACTCCACAAAGACAGCGACTTAACTAAGAAATAGCAACAAATACTGAACATCAGCGGTACTAGTGGTAATCACTATTCCAACATGCTGCCTAGCTGTTTCAAGTGCCATTGAAATTTAGAAACTCTGCTGCAGTGCTCTGAAAATACACTCATTTTCTTAACTGATTGAAATGATAAAGAGTTAATTGCTAAACAAACTTTTTTTATACAACATTTGTATAATACATTTTTAAAGTTGTAAAAGGAATACTTACTTGTGAAGACAAAAACGTCATGCACACTATAACAGCAGTAAATAATAAATAGATTGTAATTTATTTGTCTCAATAACAGCAAAACATAATAAAAGAGAAAACAGAACAGACAGCAATAGACTGCATTTTATATCGGCTAATTCAAGGTTATTTATGTTTTAAGCTGACATTTTTCATTTCCCTGTTATGCTACTACAGCTTTTTATAGCATATAAACAATGTTAATGAAATTCAATATTATTATAAATGTTTTGATCATGGGCCTTACTCTCCTAATGTGTACATGTGACAGTACTACAACAACAACAACAACATTTACTTATATAGCACATTTTCATACAAATAATGTAGCTCAAAGTGCTTTACATGATGAAGAAAACAACAACAACATTTATTTATATAGCACATTTTCATACAAAAAGTAGCTCAAAGTGCTTTACATAATGAAGAGGAAAAATAAAAGACAAAATAAGAAATTAAAATAAGACAACATTAGTTAACATAGAAAGGAGTAAGGTCCGATGGCCAGGGTGGACAGAAAAAACAAAAAAAAAACTCCAGAAGGCTGGAGAAAAAAATAAAATCTGTAGGGGTTCCAGGCCACGAGACCGCCCAGTCCCCTCTGGGCATTCTACCTAACATAAATGAAATAGTCCTCTTTGTAGTTCGGGTTTTTCACGGAGTCACTTGATGCTGATGGTCATACAGACTTCTGGCTTTTAATCCATCCATCATTGTTGGAACATCATGGTGCTTTGGGTAGATTGTGGTGGCGCACGCCACCACCAACAGGACACCGGAAAAGAAAACAGAAGAGAGAGTAGGGGTTAGTACAGATTTTGAATGAATAGTTATTATAATGAATTGGATATACAGAGTATCAGGATTAAATTACAGTGAAGTTATGAGAAGGCCATGTTAAAATAATGTGTTTTCAGTAGTTTTTTAAAGTGCTCCACTGTATTAGCCTGGCGAATTCCTACTGGCAGGCTATTCCAGATTTTAGGTGCATAATAGCAGAAGGCCGCCTCACCACTTCTTTTAAGTTTAGCTCTTGGAATTCTAAGCAGACATTCATTTGAGGATCTAAGGTTACGATTTGGAATATAAGGTGTCAGACATTCCGATATATAAGATGGAGCGAGATTATTTAAGGCTTTGTAAACAATAAGCAGTATTTTAAAGTTAATTCTGAATGACACAGGTAACCAGTGTAGTGACATCAAAACTGGAGAACTACTACGTCTTACTTCTACTACTGATTACCTGCAATTTAAAATTTAAAATAAACTAAAACATTGTGAAAAAGGCACCATAGATTTGTTGGTGATAGAAGAAAACCACCAGATCCTCTTTGCCACCCTCAATGGGACACTGGGATTGCACTCAGGTGGTCTGAGCCCTATCTCTTGGGCAGATCCTACCTTGTGTCCTGGTGGTGAGAGATCTTAAGTATGCACCAGGCAAGTGTGAGGGTTCCACAAGGATTGGTGCTGGACCCGCTCCTCACTAGGTCCTGTTATCCAGTTCAATGATTTCTCATATCAGTGCTATGCTGATGATATGCAGTGTGGTACTCTGTCGTTCCCTCAATGGTACCACACAGTTTCAGCTAGAATCTATGTATTACCATTGGTATTGAAACTTGGATGAAGGAACACGATCTCCTGCTGAACCTGCAAAGATGGATCTTCTTGTCATACCACCTCAACCCTCTGTTTAGCACCCGATATCTGTTCAGCATGGCTCATGTGAGAAAATAATTTAGAGGTAACATTAGTTAAGTATTTTGGTTTGCAGCGCATGTTGAAATATATAAGCATTTGTTTTTAATGAGAGACTGAGACTGCTGTAATGGTCAAGTAAAAAAGCAGAATGTTCCAGGGGGATGATTCAAGAAATTGGCTGATGTAGTGTTCTTTCATGCATCTAGTAAGACTCCCACCAATTGTTTACTCCTCTTCCATCTGGAAGACGACTCTGCAGCATCAGGAGCAGGTCTGCGAGATTGTGCAATAGTTTCTTTCCCCAAGCAGTCCGGCTCCTGAACACCATGCTGCCCTCCTCCACACTGGACTCTTTACTCCACACACTCTCTGGATTACATAATACTACTTAATACTGTATATGTTTTTTAGTTATATATATATATCTACTGTATATACAGTATATATATCTTGTGTACTGCACCTTTTGACTCTGGAGGACGATATTTCGTCCCACTGTGTACTGTAAATATATTGTTAGGATGACAATAAAGCTCTACTTGACTTGACTTGCTTATTGGCATGTATACAGTGTCCATAACAGAAATAAGAGATATTGAATAAGGATATAATAGAGAAAGAGTTTTATTTTAGGCTGGTTGTGCTCTACGCTAAAACACCTTGTGTCTTTTAACCAATCAGAGTCAGCACTGTTATGCAAATTCATTTGTTATGAAACATATCTCTGCCTTTATTTCTCTGACCATTCTGTAACAGACTGCTGTGAAGGATGCTCCCTCTTCAGCTTGGTGCTGCAAGGATAAATAAATGATGCAGATGGACAAGCATTCTCCTGCCAGATTACTGACTGGTTTTATCACACTTGTCCTGGTAGAGGATAAGTTTCTCTCTTTAATTAACATATGTGATTTCTACCACACTCATTATCGCTAACACTCACCAGGGGTCTCATGTATAACGCCGTGCATAGAATTCACACTATAGCATGGTGTACGGACAAAAGCGGAAATGTTTGTACGCACAAAAAAATCCAGATGCATAAATCTGTGCATACACCAACTTCCACATTTTTCCGCTACATAAATTCTGGTCAGCGTGAAAAGTAACGCATGTATACGCACCTGCTGTCCCGCCCCAACTCCTCCCAGAATTACGCCTCTTTGAATATGCAAATTAATATTAATAGCCCTTAAACTCACCCTTCTGTGAAAAGACAATGGCAAAAGCACAGAGGAAAATAGAAGAATTTCAGCGAATACCAATTGGAGGCAAGGAAAAACTTACTATTTGTTAGTTTAAACAGTGATATAATCAACAAAAGGAAGTTAATCGAGTGACATAGAGTGTCAGAGAAACTCGAAAGCTCAAGTTCACAAAGTCACACAGTGCCCTAAATAAAAAGGAAGCGGTCAGATATCAAAGTAGCCGTGAAAAGGAGAGTCGTAGCCCACCGTTTGAATGTCATATGAAAGCTTATTAGGGTACAGAGAAAAGAAAAAAAAAATAGGGACACAGTGAGAAAAAAGCTCAAAATGCCAACTTTAATCTCGAAATTTCCACTTCAATCACGTAGTTTATTTTGTCATTAAAGTAGAACATCATAAACTTCATCTTTAAATCGTTTAATTTACTAGTTTCTCAAACACTATCGTAACTAAAGGAGCACGTTAAATGCTTTGTTTTGTATATGTTCTTCTATGTGCTCTATGTGTGTGAATCACTATGTGCTTCTTCTTAAATGGGCTTTCTCTTCCTCCAACAGGACACAGAATCCATTACATTCATGATATTACAGCTCTCTGAATAATTAAAATACTGAGATGTATACTTGATATCATTTTCATGATGATAGGAATTAAAGCATGTTATTAAACATGGGAACACGGTGGCGCAGTAATAGTGACGAGCTGTCGCCCTGTCCAGAGACTGCATCACGCAAGATGCTTGCTGTGCTGTGCGCAACCTTCAATGAAATAATTTATTGCAGCTGTACTGTCTCTTTACAATTCCTGTCCTTCCTTTTCTTTCTCCAAGTAACCATTAGCCACACAATCAGCTCTGTAATAGTTGTTAATCCATCTGTAAGCTTAGAATGCCGATTCTTCAAAACTTTTAAGGAACATTGAAATATCTCCGTAGTACATGTTTAATTATTCTATCCATCTATCTTTCCAGTGTCGCGCCAGCCCCAGCAAGAATACAGCGTGAGACAGGAATAGTCAGGGTGCCAGCTCGTCGCTAGTGCTGCGACACTGTGTCCTCACATGTTTAATTATTAATAATATAGATTATTTAAATGACGTTAACATTTTATCTGTATAATATAATAAACATATTTTGCTGCATTTCATCTTAAAAATAATATTGTCATCATATGTAAATATGCGCTTTATAAAGTGGTGCAGGTTATGCAATATTATAACTGTATCGCAAGTTTAAAGTGAGGTGATTGTACTAATAAGTACAAACAGTTCTACAAGGAGCACTTGATGGACTGATTGAGTGCGTTTATAGTTCTTGGGATGAAACTGTTTCTGAACCGCGAAGTCTGTACAGGGAAGGCTCTGAAGCATTTGTCGGATGAGAGCAGTTCAAATAGTGAATGGCTGAGGCAGCATGTGCTTGATTCTGTATACCGATAATTCTCTTTCTGATCAGCTGCTCCGAGTGGTGCAGTGAGAGTAATATGGAAAAAGATGATCCGCTGTGGCAACCCCTAACGGGAGCAGCTGAAAGTAGAAGAAGAAGGTGCAGTGAGAGTAACAATGCTAAAGCAGCTATGGTATTTGGAATAGTTTGGCCATTCCGTGGACAATTATATTGTTACAGGTTAATTACAATCAGACGCCTTAAACTAATGAACAATATGCGGTTAATTTCAGTATATTTATAAAGCCGCGTCAGGGATGTGGATCTAAAAAAGAAAGGGAAACCACACTGGAAAAGTAACACTGCTTTGACGCTGGGTACCGCCAGTTTGCAAAGCCGAGTGGAGACCTTGCGTACGCCAGGGTTGGAGCTACCGTGAAAATGTGTGTGGCTTTATGCCAAGTTTAGGTTTTATACATCATGATATGAGTGTGTAAACGTGCTTACACAACATTTTTGTGCGTACGCACTGTTTATACATGAGGCCCCAGGTCTGTACGCAACCTTTAGGTGGTGATTTATAACCAGCTGTCCTTCAGAGACCACGTTGCTATGGTCCTTTGGTCTTCCAGATTCACTCTATACAACAACTGCAAGATCAGGCAGTATCTGACAGAGAAGGCAGAACACCTCCTGAACCAGATTTTGGTCTTCTTATGTTTGAACTACTGTTGTGAACCACAGAGGGTGCTAGAGAGACCCAAAACATCAAACACAACCCTGCAGATACAAGACCTCAGTAAAAATATAAGGTTTAATATTAATAAATACCTTACAAAAGGCTTCTTTAACAATATCACACCACCAAATGATGACTCTTTCTCTTCTTTCTCTTCCACTTCTCCCAGGTAAGTGTTGCCTATTTCCTCTCCCAGCTCTGACTTGCCTGGATATGGCAGAGCGGCTCCTTTTATGTTGTACTCAGGAGTACTTCCAGTGCTAAGGCATAGCCATGATTTAAGTACTTCCAGGTCAATCGGAAGTCTTACAAAGTAGGGACTACTAATCCCTATAGCTCCCTCTGGCGGTGTCCACAGAACCCAACCGGGCTGCCCCACAGGACTACAATTACCCTTATGCCTTGTGGGTATCTGCACCAGAGCCCAGTCATTAAAAAGAAAAAAATGAAGGTTATCAAGATATTCACTTTACTGGTCATTGAGCACACACTTTTCCATAAACTGAACAGAAGATACTCATTTCTTAATATGGATGCTCATTAGGAAACATAATATTAATTTTCACTCGTATGCAGATGACACCCAGTTATACCTTTCATTTAAATCAAATGAAGTTTCTCCAATGTTGTCTTTAATTAGTTGTGTTAGTGAATTAAAGGAGTGGATGAATGAGAACTACTTGTCTTTAAACACAGATAAAACAGAGATGTTAATTGTTGGAGGGAATGACGCTGATCACAACAATATTTTGTCATCATTTAACTCAGTTGGAATCCCAATTAATTATACTGAATCAGCCCGCAATCTAGGAGTTATCTTTGACTCTAGCATGTCATTTAAAGCGCATATTACAAAGTTGTCCAAATCATGTTTCTTCCATCTTAAAAATGTTAGAAAATTAAGGCGCTTTCTAAATAAACAGGATTCTGATAAAATAATTCATGCATTTTATCTCTAGTAGGATTGACTACTGCAATGCGGTGATCACTGGATGTTCAAACTGTTCTCTATACAGCCTCCAGTTAATCCAAAATGCGGCTGCAAGAATTATTACAAGAACAAGAAAATACGAACACATACCTCCAGTTCTTAAATCCTTACACTGGCTCCCGGTTAAGTTTAGGGCAGATTTCAAAATCCTCCTTTTAACATATAAAGCATTAAATGGCCAAGGTCCAGCTTACTTGTCGGAACTTATCATGACTTACAAACCAGAGCACACATTAAGATCTCAAGATGCTGGTCTGCTTATGATTCCAAGGATTAATAAAATAACAGTGGGAGGTTGAGCTTTTAGTTACAGGGACCCTAAACTGTGGAATGGTCTGCCTGCTACTATAAGAAATGCCCCTTCGGTCTCAGCTTTTAAATCCCAGCTGAAGACTCACTACTTCAGTTTAGCATATCCTGACTAGAGCTGCTGATTAACTGTACAGACTGCATCTCTGTTGTTAGTCATTAGCACTAAAACATAAGTAACATGATAGTTATAATTGGATACTAACCCTCACCTATTCTGTTTCTCTTCTCGGTACTCAAATGTGGCACTTGGTGCCATGGCCCACCTGTCAAGTTGTTTTGCCTGCCTAAGGTAAAGTCATCCCTGATGGAGGATCACAGGAATCATGGAGCACTTTAAAAAACTGCTGAAAACACATTACTTTAACATGGCCTTCTCATAACTTCACTGTAATTTAAATCATGATACTCTGTATATCCAATTCATTATAATAACTATTCATGGTGGCTCTAAAATCTGTACTAACCTCTACTCTCTCTTCTGTTTCCTTTTCTGGTGTCCTTTTGGTGGTGGCTTGCACCACCACCATCTACTCAAAGCACCATGATATTCCAACAATGATGGATGGATTAAAAGCCAGAAGTCTGTATGACCATCAGCATCAAGTGACTCCGTGAGAACCCTAACTACAAAAAGGACTATTTCATTTATGTTAGGTAGAATGCCCAGAGGGGACTGGGTGGTCTGTGGCTTGGAACCCCTACAGATTTTATTTTTTTCTCCAGCTTTCTGGAGTTTTTTTTTTTTGTTTTTTTCTGTCCACCCTGGCCATTGGACCTTACTCCTTTTCTATGTTAACTAATGTTGTCTTATTTTAATTTCTTATTTTGCCTTTTATTTTTCTTTTTTTCATTATGTAAAGCACTTTGAGCTACTTTTTGTATGAAAATGTGCTATATAAATAAATGTTGTTGTTGTTGTTGTTATGGGAAGGAGGGGTCCTTTCATCGGGTTGGCTGGCCCAGCGCTGTTTCAGCCATGGAATGGCCAAATGGGGGAGGCAGCTTGATGGATGAGGTCTCCAGGACTCTAAATATATCCAAATCTTCTTATATGATATCATTTACTGTTAAATTCTGCTCCGTACTTCTAAAATTTTTATTTTTATACTGTATTGAGGATTTGTTCTGTTCTGTGTATTGTATTGTATTGTATTGACCCCCTTCTTTTTGACACCCACTGCAGACCTGAAAAGGGGTCTCTCTTTGAACTGCCTTTCCCAAGGTTTCTCCCATTCTTCCCTACAAGGTTTTTTTTGGGAGTTTTTCCCTGTCTTCTTAGAGAGTCAAGGCTGTCAAGAGGCAGGGCCTGTTAAAACTCATTGCGGCATTTCTTGTGTGATTTTCGGCTATACAAAAATAAATTGTATTGTATGCTGGACAATAATGTGTAGTGCAAAAAGCTAAAGAAGTGTCAAAATAAAAAAAAAGAATATTTCTGTTAACTGGCAAAAAACAGTTAAGAACATTCTGTGAGGGGCCAGTAGTACTCATGCTGCTATGGTTTAGAAGGAAAATGTTCTTTCTTTGTTGTATGAAAGTAAGATTAATAGAAGATAGATATAGGAGTAGAAATGTACAGTTGCTGTACATAATTGAGCAAAAAGCAAAAAAAAAATTCCACTGACAGCAGTATGGCTATCAAAAATGCCTTGTTAATAAGAGGGATCAAAGGAGAATGGCAGCAAGGTTACAGTAACTCAAATAACCACTTTGTACAACTGCATTGAGCAGAAAATCTCAGAATGCACAGTACAGCACATCAAACCTTGAGACAGATGGGCTACAACAGTAGAAGACCATGTCAGATTTCACTCATGTCAGCCAAGAACAGAAAGCTGAGGTTGCAGTGGGCTTAGGCTCACCAAAACTAGATAGCTGAAGACTTGAAACACACAGCCTGGTCTAATGAATCTCAATTTCTGCTAATTGGTGCCAGCATCATGAATCCATGCACCCAACCTGCCTTGTGTCAACAGTCCTGGCTGGTGGTAGTGGTAAAAATGTGTGGGGACCGTTTTCTTGGCACACTCTGCACCTATTAATACCAATCAATAATCATTTGAATTCAATGGTCTATTTAAGTAGGCCCCGTTGCTGCTGACAATGTGCACGCCTTCATAGCCACAATTTACCCATCTCCTAATGGCTACTTCCAGCATGAAAATGCACTATGTCATGAAACAAACATCATCTCAAAATGGTTTTCTGAATATGACAATGAAACCAATGTTCTTTACTGGCCTTCCCAGTCACCAGATCTGAATTCAATAGAACACCTTTGGGATGTAGTAGAATGAGAGACAAATCTGCAGACATTGTGTGAAGCCATCATGCCAACATGGACCAGAATCTCAAAGGAATATTTCCAATATCTTGTGGAATCTACAGCATTAAGAACTGAGGTCAGTATGAGGGAGAAAGGGGGCCCTATACAGTATTATTATGGTGTCTATAATAATTGTTTCAGTGAGTACTGTATATGCAGTAGGAAAAAAAATCCAGCCAAGTGGACTGTGAAAACTGCATTAGAAATAAAGGACTAGAAATTCGTACTGAACATGTTGGAGTTTCTGGAAGAAAAACTCCTATATTTGAACCAGTATTTGAGGAAGGATAGTCACGTTGCCAAACTGAGTGGAAAGATAAAGGATTATAAACTTCTTTACGTAACTCAGTATACATCATAGCACTTGTCTTTGGATGGGAATAAAGGAAGGCCAGAACTTCTAGAAAAGCATTTACATTAGAGGAAGAAAGGTTATAATTTTCTGAAAATAATTCACTGTAAAATGCATATAAAGTTTTTATTTTAAATTTCGGTAGGTTTATTGGTTATAATGAGTTGTGTAGCTAGTGCACCAGGGGCCCATGGGAAAAAATATTTAGGGTCCCATTCCATATAATATTAAAGAAAAGAAATAAAAAGACTTAAAGAAAAAATGTTAAATAAAATGTCTGTATATTTAATCCAATATACAGTAAAAATATTATTTCAGACACAATTTGACTTAAAATTAAAATACAGGGTAAAACGTTTGTAGGTTATTAACGTTGCATTAAATGTCCATTCAATTAAATAAATAATTTAAAACTAGTGCTACATGGTGTGATATATGGCCGGCAGTTTGTCCCAGCCAATACCCCCAAGCCGCCAGATGGAGCCCTCCCTGCAATATGGAGGTGCCCCAAATGCCAGCATGGCATCATGGACATTGGAGTCTTTATTCACAGCCCTGCTGGATACCATGGGGGCCTCCAGGGGATGCTGCAGGGAGGTTCAATGATTTATATTTCCACTATAACCCGGAAGTACGTCCTAGTCACAGGGACAGAAGAAATGACGTACTTCCGGGATGAAGAAAAGAAGTTTTCACGTGACCTGGAAGTGTTATAAGTGTGAGGGACAGAAACACTTCCGGGTCAAGGACTATAAAAGGATTATGGGAGATCCCAGTAGTGACCTGAGTTGGGGGGAAGGGTGACTGAGCTGCTGGGAGGTGTGGAGGATTATTGATTGTGTATTGTGATTATTGTTTATGAATATAGTGGAGGTGGAGGTGCTTGTGCACATTATTATAATTAATAAAGTCAACATTTGGACTTTTATCTGGTGTCTGATCTGAGGGTTCAAGGGGATGACAGCAACCCCTATCTGTCACAATGGATTTTGTATTGAGTAGTCCTGGAGCAATACTAAAGAAAAGTAGCGAAGGTAAAAATCGCACTCTCTCATTTCTTTTTTCTCTTGTCATGTTTCTGTCCAGGTGGTTTTGTGTGTGCTCCCAACCTCTTTAGCGGTGCATACAAAGCCTAAAGTCATTTCGATCATTTAATTTTACTTTGATATGTCTGTATCTCATATGCCATACCAATTTGAGAATTAAAAATTTGGCTTTGTTTTTTTATTGCCTTCTTTTCTTCTTGCATTTTAGGAAGGCATCTGAATTCAGGCTGTACTTGCTCAAGTAGTATTTTGTTAAAAGTTCAGGTTTCAGGTCATTATTTAAGTTTAAACTATGCTATTAAATTAAAAAAAATGATATAGTTTAACTTTTAAAAATTCCTTTTTGTTGATTCTACATCCATCCATCCATTATCCAACCCGCTGAATCCGAACACAGGGTCACGGGGGGTCTGCTGGAGCCAATCCCAGTCAACACAGGGCACAAGGCAGGAACCAATCCCGGGCAGAGTGCCAACCCACCGCAGAACACACACAAACACACCCACACACCAAACACACACTAGGGCCAATTTAGAATCGCCAATCCACGTAACCTGCATGTCTTTGGACTGTGGGAGGAAACCGGATGTGATTAATTACATATAATTTTGTGATTATTGTTTATGAATATAGTGGAGGTGGAGGTGCTTGTGCACATTATTATAATTAATAAAGTCTTTGCAAAGAAAAAAAAACAAAAAAAACTTTAGAAATTATTCTTAAAAACAGTGTGGATGTTAAAAATCCAATAAATAAAGACAATAATGAATCTTCGTTTCCAGTGCTCTCTGTATCACCATGCTTACCAATTGGGTCTGCTCAGCAGGGTTGAGACACTGGTGAAAGCAATCCTCAGACTGGCTCCTACTCCAACCACCTTCCATTGATGTCTGTTGGGAGACAACAAGCCTGGCTTCCTCAACCTGCTATCGCTGTGGGTACCTGCAGGATCTGTAGTGTACAGTAATCCCTCGCTATATCGCGCTTCGCCCTTCGCGGCTTCACTCCATCGCGGATTTTATATGTAAGCATATTTAAATATATATCGCGGATTTTTCGCTGCTTCGCGGGTTTTTGAGGACAATGGGTCTTTTAATTTCTGGTACATGCTTCCTCAGTTGGTTTGCCCAGTTGATTTCATACAAGGGACGCTATTGGCAGATGGCTGAGAAGCTACCCAACTTACTTTTCTTTCTCTGTCTCTTGCGCTGACTATCTGTGATCCTGACGTAGGGGGTGTGAGCAGGGGGGCTGTTCGCACACCTAGACGATACGGACGCTCATCTAAAAATGCTGAAAGATTATCTTCACTTTGCTACCTTCTGTGTGCAGCTTTTAAGTATGCTGCACGGTGCTTCGCATACTTAAAAGCTCAAAGGGCACGTATTGATTTTTTTATCTGTCTCCTCTCTCTCTCTCTCTCCCTGCTCCTGACGGAGGGGGTGTGAGCTGCCGCCTTCAACAGCTTTGTGCCGTGGTGCTTCGCATACTTAAAAGCAAACAGCACTATTGATTTATTTGCTCCTTTGAAGAGGAAGATATGTTTGCATTCTTTTAATTGTGAGACTGAACTGTCATCTCTGTCTTGTCATGGAGCACAGTTTAAACTTTTGAAAAAGAGACAAATGTTTGTTTGCAATGTTTGAATAACGTTCCTGTCTCTCTACAACCTCCTGTGTTTCTGCGCAAATCTGTGACCCAAGCATGACAATATAAAAATAACCATATAAACATATGGTTTCTACTTCGCGGATTTTCTTATTTCGCGGGTGGCTCTGGAACGCAACCCCCGCGATGGAGGAGGGATTACTGTAATCTAATCACATCACTCCTACTCCACAGCTCAATAGGAGTGACCCACCACTGCGTGCTGTTCCCCTTGCTCGACCGCAAGACATCCTCATCTGCCTCACCTCCTCACAACTACATTAACTCCTGCTCTCCTTTCCATAAATCTCCTTGATTTTTTCTCTATTTCTAAGCCAAGAACCTTGATTCCTACACCTGTGATGTCTATTTTTTTCCACCAATGATAATTCAGTACGCTTGATCTTTTAACATTTAAACCAATATTCCAGAATATAATGGTTATGTTAGTCTTTGGAACGATAAACGAGAAAACAGAAGTGAAAAACCTAACAACTTCCCCACCTCCAAGCAGCATAAACACTGAGCATCACACAAAAGTCTCTCATCCAAAAACAAAAAAACAAACCCTAAAACACAATGGACAGCAGCTGTAGGCACCCAACCCCATTATAAGAGCTCTTTAATTTTTTTCTCTGTATTCTTATATTTTTTACTCAAATCCTGTTTTAATATTGCAAATATGTTACATCATCTGTGTCCATGCCTAATAAAAGCTTTTTAAATATACAATAAAATGTGCATTAATACTGAAATTATTATTATAACATGTTGAAAATTTCTTTTTGAATTTTACTGGCTGCTTAACTACAGCAGTGTTTTCCTGCATTGTGCCAGTATTTTTGTTAACCCAAGGTAAAAACATTTTTTTCTTACAGTTGTACCATATATATTTCATTATTCTTATCACATTTTCTGCTTTGTTCTTTTACTCTTTTGAGCTCACATGTGGTCTTGTACTTTATAATTTATATTTTTTTAGTTTTCTCCTATGCAGATATTCCCTCGAGTCAAATTTAATTTGATAGCAGTTCTTTTAGTCATGAAGTAATATATTTGAAGATCCGTTTGCTTATGGAAGATATACCCTGGTGGACTCTAAAACCTTTTATTATCACATACTTATCTCAGAAAAAGACATTTTAATTCAAAGAAGCTGAAAGAAGGAAATGATCCAAAATTACTTTTGTTGAATTTAAAGAAATTATAAAAAAAAATATAACAAGTGGTAGTCATATAGTTTCCTCCTACACCCAAAAGACATGTTAGGTCAATGGTGACTGTAAATTGTCTTTAAATGGTATTCACACTGTGTAGCTAGACCAGATTCTAACCACCATGGCCCTTAGGAAGAACACCAATTTGATGTTTCCCATATTTAGCATTTTCCCACATTTTACAATTTTTTGGGTGATAATGAGGAAAAAAAAAGCTCTTGCTTTAACAAGCAAGGATTTACTGAGAGAAAAATGTTTTTTCTTTGGGGTGAGCTGGGACATTTGTTGTTTCTGACTAAAACTCTGGTTTGCATAATAGGCTATACATTTTGCTTTTTTCTGTTTCAACGCATTTTCCCTCTCATTTCCTGGTCTATTACTTAAATTCTGCCTTCAGGCTCTACATATCTGATCCTGATAGAACAATCTATTCTGGACTCTGTTCTTACTTCTTGCAAGACAGATCAGAGTTTCTAATAATTAATGGCCAGGTACTGGACATGCCTTTGTGTCCTCCAATTAGATTTATTAGGTGAGATCACACATTTTTACTAAACTAATTAAAAATATAATTCCCATATTGTTTTCTGGTTTGGACTGTGCCCTTTCTGGTATCGTCTTTAAATATTTCCACTATATAATTCAGCTGTACTCTTCCATTTGACAAAAAAGTTCCACACCTAGGTAGACCTCTGCCTATCTCTTAAATAGACTGTAGAGCAAAATTGCAGATAGTCTTTGGAACCACACAATATAGTATAGTTTAGTATGAATTGGAAGGAAATGGAGATGGCAGAATTTTGATTAAGGCAGAAAGCTCTAGTGGGAACAGTGGCAAGAAGAAGCATTAAACTAGGCTGCTTTGCTAAGATGAGCAAGTAGGATGACGGGATTAGGCAGTAGGGAGCATATACAAGGTGGGAGGGCGCTCTTCAACACAGGATAACCTGTTAGAATATATGGCAGTCAGACCCCCATTGCATTTAATTCCATGATAAAGCTCCCTATGATGCCCTCCCAAGTCCTTGAAACCTTGATATCTAGGGAGAGAGTGAAACAGCTCAATGTCCTCACTGCACTGGGATGGGTCATTGGAACACCTCCTTAGTAGCTGTAGTAGGCATTTGGAGAAGACTGTTACTGCTGGTGCACGACCAAGTGCTGAAAGCAGTCACTGATAAATTAACCATTGCAATCAACTCCAGCAAGTATCATTGTCCACTGAAGAACATTATCTTATTTATCAAGGCAGGAGTGAAACCAGCGTCTGACTGGCAGCTCAGAGTAGATCTGGGAAAGTAACTAAGATTTTCACAACACATCTCACAGACAACATTCAGCCAGACATGATCATCTTTTTAGACACCATCAAACAGTTGATAGTGGTTGAACTACCAGTGCCCCGGATAATCGTATGAAGGAAGCAAATAAATGAAAGAAAGCAAGATGCCAGGAATTTGTGGAGGAGACTAGTGGTTGGCAGCCTGTCTGTAAGCCAATTGAGGTGGGTTGTCAAAGCCTCACAAGGCATTCTCTTGACTGTGCATAATGGGGGCTACAAAGAGGAAGGTTATAAGAAAAGTGAAAGAAACTTTGAGGAGGTCACTAGGTGGCTATGGATAAGTAAGCCTATCTGTGGGAGGTGGGTGTTGGGATGTGTGCCGGGAGGTGATCATCCAGGCAAGGATTTATGATTTTGGAAGACCTGAAATGCCTGAGGATCCCAGGAACATCACTGATGGCGCATCCCAGTGCATAGAGAAGGTGTATCTTGGAACCAATTTCATTGTCATTATACTGAACTTGTGTGGGCTACACAATAATATGAAGGGCTGGAGGAGTCAGAGTTCCTGGGTCCAAGAGATAAAGTAAGCATTGGCGTGGTAAACTAATTTGAAGTTTTAAGGGAACAGGAACAAACTAGTCACAACTTCTTTGCTATTAGCGGTTTCATGTAAAACAACTTGGTCTATAATCAAAAGAAACCCAGAAGTAAGGTTGCATAATGTCATTCACACAAATATTTATGAGGCAATGAGTGTAATGATTGTTCTACATACGTTCTAGATGTGCTCATCTGAAGGAAACAAAAGCAGCCATCATGCACGCTCATCTCCCACAAATGGCTTCACAACAGAAAATAACCAATGTGGAAACAATAACATTTGTGCTGGTGTATGTGAAGGCATTCCTAATGTGACACTAAGTCACAAAGATGAAAACCTTAACTACTTCATTTAGAGAGTAGGTGGTCCATCATGTACCAAATATATGAGAAGGTTTAACAATCATGTGGGGGATGACAGTGGTGAATTTCTATTAATGATCACGTTTGATGCTTCATTTAATCAAAGTTCATGTGTTCAGACATACAGGTGCTATTAAATGATAACCACTTGCTGGTGTGTGTGCTCATACATCTTGCTTGAGAACACTTTAGTTCTCAACCCTGAAAGATGCCTATCAAGCTTAGAAGCAGTTGGACATCAACAGAGTGGAATACTGATATTAAAGATTAAAACTTTCCAATGAACATTTTTAAGAATGTCTGTTCTTAGCAGAAGTAGGGAAATACATAAATAAACTGGGGTAGAATGTGCAATCTCAAAATTTGATGTGCCTATCAAGCACATGCATCTACTGTAACCATTTGGCAGAGCTGAATGTCTATATGTGGCCAGTTGTTACAGAAGCTAAGAAACTCCACAGTAACACATCTGTGATTACAGATGATATTCAGCTTTACATGCTAAAAACTCATCTCAATGTGCTATCATGGGGGCACCTTGGTCTAGTGAGATATTTATGGTTTTATGTAAAACCAAAAAATGCTCAAATTACTTATGCTCCAGTGCTGGAATGGAGACTTTGATGTATATTGTAACCTGAGTTTTAGAAGGTCATGTAACATTTAACCAAATTTATATGTATACTGTATGTATTATGTGGACCTGGAGAAAGCTTACAACCTTATACCCAAGGTATCTTATGGAATGTGATAAAAGATTATGCCATTCCAGAGCCACTGAACTCTTAAATATGTGAAGCCAGAGTTGAATCTTTCATTGCTGGAACCAGGAAGATTCTGTTTACGATGGGTATACCATACTACCAAGAACATGTTTTATTTATATTTCTCTTTCTGTAATGAGCACTGCATGCTTCAGGAACTGAATTTTTGTGAAATTTCTGCGATTTAATGCCAAGGAAAATGAAAGTGCAAATAAAGATGCTAAATTCTTTAACCATAAGTCTTGCATTTCAGATCTTTTAAAGTCTTCTCTGCAAAAAGTGGAGTAATTAATGTGGTCATCATTAACAGTGGCTTTTAATATGTTAATTTCATGTATTACATGATTGGGTATTGCTTCAGTATATACCTATCTCTGTGTTGTGAAGCAGAATTTAAAAAAAATAGTTACGGGTACCCTTCATTAAAGAAGAATAAGAATCAAAATAGAGCACCATTGATAACATGAAGTATTGGACAAAACACACGGGCCGATGATGGTATTCTTTGTAAACTGACCTCTTCTTTGCTGCATAGACCTTGACATCAGCATGAAATCTCTTAAACTGGCTTCTTAGCTACTCCTTAGGCTATGTGCACCATGTGTACCGTCTCCATAAATGCTCATTCCCACTCTCATAACTCTCACTGGTGAAACTTGTTGGAAAACCTAATTATGTTCTTTTCACATTTCACCTCACACACACAAGCTTGTTTTTACAGAATGTATTGTATCTGATGTGAACATTACCTTGAATAGTGGCTGCACTGCAAAATAGATGTTTGTTTTTGAAGAATCTAATTGTTAGATTTAGGGTTTTATCTAGCATTTTATTAAACCTATGATGCTCAAGATCTATATATTTAAAATGCCAAGTGTTGTCTGTTTGTCACACAAAAACTTGCATACCACTGGGACTTCAATATTTATAATGGGGAACAAACCTGCCTTTAACATTTATAAACTTTTCTACTTGACAACAAATACAAAGTTTTTGTTTTATTTTCTAAAAGAGGAATATATACTATGTGACCAAAAGTATGTGGACACTCCTACATATTATTGAGTTAAGGTGTTTCAGCCGCACCCATTGCTAACAGGGGCATAAAGTCAAGCACATATCTCTGTAATCTCCATTGACAAACATTGGCAACAGAAGAGCTCAGTGACTTTAATTGTTGCACTGTCTTGACGATGCAGGTGTTACTCTTTTTAAGTGGAAGTGTATTGGAGCAATAACAGCTCAGACATAAAGTGGTAGACCATGCAAACTAACAGAGCCTAGATGCCGAGTGCTGAAGTACTTTACAACTGAGTTCTAATCTGTCCATAAAAGCAGCATCAGCACAAGAACTGTGAGTTGGTAGCTTCATGAAATGGGTTTCCATGGCCATGCAGCTGCACACAAGCCTAAGCTAACTATGCACAAAGCCAACCGTCAGCTGGAGTAGTATAAAGCATGTTGCTGTTTTACTCTGGAGCAGTGAAAACATGTTCTCAGAATTGATTAATCACGCTTGACTCTCTGGCAGTCTGATGGACAAATGAGGATTTAGCAGATGTCTGAAATGCATAGTGTTTGCTATAAAGATTGGTGAAGGAGAGATAAAAGTCTGGGGTTGTTTTTTCTGGGATTGGGATAGGCCCCTTGGTTCAAGTGACAGGCATTGTTAATGCCACAGCATACAAAGTCATTGAGTACTTCCAACTTTGTGGCATCAGTTTGGTAAAGGTAATTTCTGTTGCAGGATCACTGTGCTTATGTGCATAAGGCCAAAGTGCACAAACTATAAAGACATGGTTTGACAAGTTTAGTGTGAAGAAAATCAACAGGCTTGACCTCAGCTCTACTAAACACCCTTTTTGGGATGAATTGGAACACTGATTGGTGAAGCAAGTCTTCTCATCCAACATCAGTACCTGACCTCACAAATACTCTTTTGGCTGCATGGTCACAAATTTCCACAGACACTCCATAATCTTGTAGACAGCCTCCCCTAATGCCTAAAAGGCTATTAAAGCTGCAAAAGGGATGGATAACTCCGTTTTAAAACCCATACTTTTGGAAAGGGATTTCTAACAAGTTCATATAGGTGTGATGATCAGGTGTCCACAACTTTTGGCTATATAGTGTAATTGTTATAAGCATTTGTTTATGCTCAAGTTGATATTCTTTGTTTTGGATTGATTGACCAAGGGTGACTCACTACATGACCCTGTCAAAGACATACATTTTCCACATTGACTGGTAATCCCAACATGCCAACTGGGCTAGACCAGTTCACTCCTTTTGTCTACCAAAGCAGGTTTTGTTGTAGGTTTCCTGTTTCCTCTACCAATCCATCAAATAATCAATCCTACTGTATAGTCTTTTCATGATCGCAGGCTCAAGAATTATTCTTCTAGCGACTACATCCATCCCTCAGTCTTCCCACTGCACCAAAGCACAATTAAATAATGTTGGCTACAGCATGCTACTCCACAAAGTCCTTATACTCACACAGTCCTTTAGGTTTGAACTGAATAGGTACGAGCCTATTTAGACACAGCACTTTTATGCTTGCATAAAGCACCTTTGGGGGTTTTATGAAAGATGGTATACAAAGTAAAGCTGATAAATTATGTTTTTACAATTTTTTGTTTATACAAAACATTCAGTTAGGATTACCTTAAACATTATGCGCATTTAGTATGGTTATGTGGGTAAACATGCCTTGCAATGGGCTTACAAACTACCGTAAGCTTTTTGTATTGAGATAGATAGATAGATAGATAGATAGATAGATAGATAGATAGATAGATAGATAGATAGATAGATAGATAGATAGATAGATACTTTATTAATCCCAAGGGGAAATTCACATAGATTTGTAATGATTTCTGCTGTGGCAACATGTTATAATCTATTACAGAACAAATATAAAAAACATTAACAGAGAATAAATGCCAAAGCAAGACAGGAAGGGACACATATAATCAAACAATTCAGGTTAAAACCCTTAATATGTACAGAAAATTAAAATCTGCTTGTAATGAAAGAAATTAAGATGTCTCTTTGACCAAACATAAAGAAAGAAAAGTATTGATAATTGCTCAACAATAGAAAAAAGAGTTTTACTTCAAACCAAAATTGAAGCAAGGATCCATTTACACAGCAGAATATTTTTATACTCTGCCTAAAATGCTCCAAAGTTCTTTTCATGGTCAGACTGTCCCCACCTGTTTGCGAAACTGTTTTTTTATTGTAATCACAAGCTTAAAATCTGTCAAAATTGTTAGAGGAGGTATTTCCAACATCATTAATCCCTTTTTATTACATTATTTTTAACACCTTGACACATTTTAAATGGCTTTTCTGACATTTTGCAATAAAGCAGATTTATTCCAGCTTATACAGCTTCTTAGTTTGTGTTTTTTGTATAAAAACACATTAAGACAGCAACTTCTTTTCCCCTTTTGACACTGAGGTTAATGGATCACTCCTAGGGGTACAAAAATAGGTCTCTCTCAAGTTCATTTTAAATTTCACACAGGCTACATCTGCAACAAATGGCAACCAGCCTGCTTCGCATGCATCTTGAAAAGAAGTGTTGCTTGTGGAAAATCCTGCAAGCAATCATTTAAGACCTGGTGCATTTCATGAAAAAAATATTATTGCTTTGCAGAGTAGGCATATCACTATTTTTTTAATCCAGAGGCCACAAGCGACAATGTGATGTGCCATAGAGTTATAAGGTGAATAGTGGGGATGGACAGAATTACAAAATAAGAAGTCTTTTATGCGTCTGTAGCTACTGCAGCTGTCCTAACTGGTATGCCTGCAGATTTCCAAACTGTTAAAAGAGTTGGTAGGCTGCGGGTTAGTGGAGATGGTGACTTGTCAGAACACATTAAACTGCAAGGAAAATATAAACATCACCCAAGAATAAAATATTCCTCAAGGTGTCAGATAACAACGCTGCCTGACGCATTTGCTTATTTATCTGTTTTTAAATCTGTTCTGTGTATATGGCATGACTAAATAGGCTCTTGCATATTAATTGGCTTTTTATTGACTTGTAAACTTAATCAGAAGTGAAAAAACAACTTTTTTTCCTACCGTAAACAGCTTTTAGTCTATCATCCTGGTTTTATCTACACAGAACAGGCTGCAGCATGCTATTCTACTGGAATTCACATTATATACCTAAAAATCTATGCTTTCATTGTCACCAGCCTATGGAAAGTGGTGACATATTGCATTTTGGCTGGACTTGCAATTAAGAATTTTACTATATTCTATGTAACTGTAGATAATATAAGCTGATAAAGAAGGTTCATAACTTTTATGGACAGAATTTCTAGGCGCAGCCAGGGCGTTGAGGGGGTCCGGTTTGGTGGACTCAGGATTGGGTCACTGCTTTTTGCAGATGATGTTGTCCTGTTTGCTTCATCAGGCTGTGATCTTCAGCTCTCTCTGGATCGGTTCGCAGCTGAGTGTGAAGCAGCTGGGATGAGAATCAGCACCAAGGATTGTAGTTTTTAAAAATTCTACAAATTCTACAAATAAAAATAAAGAATGTCTTGGTAAATGAAATGCCAAGGCAGAGAGATGGATAACAACATTAATTGATTTTTGCCCTATCAAACTGTTATTCTGTATCTTTTGCTAATGAAATCTGTCATCATTTGTTGTCATTAAACATATTTCTTTTTAAATAATCTGGAAGAGAAAGTCATGACATGAACATTTCAACAAAAATAATTTACTCAGAATCACTCATTTTAACAAAACATCTAAGTAGTATGTCAACCAATCACTTATCATCTTCTATACTCGAGAAAAACTAGTTTGCCTGCATTATCTTGCTTTTTTTAAGCTCAGATGACTTTTATGAATTAAGTAATTTCTGTCTAAGTCTTTTCCTACAAGGTGCGATATAATTGAGGATGTGAGTTTGTTTTGATTAAGGTTCCTACGTTAATTATCACTACTGTATTTTTTTTGTTATGGGGTAGACCTCTGACACATAGGCAGAGGATGGTTCCATTATTTGCGAGAACGCCTAACTATTCAAAACATCTTTGTTGATTTTGTACAAGTGTCTAGTACAAAATTCAACATTGCTTCTGGAAGATTCCTCTATCAAGTAGGGGTAGCACTGCAACAATTCCAGTGTCTTCCCAAGGCAAAGAAAGCATCAGGAAAGTGTGATGGATGGCCGGCTACATATTCCGGCCCTCACCCCCAGGGGGAGCTCTCCCGACAGCAAGATCGTGCCCCGAGTTCCAGCAGGGCCTCATGGACTATGTAGTGTTTATACACAGCCCTGCTGGATACCTTGGGGCCACGAGGAGTCACTGTAGGGGGGCTCGTGGGCTCTTGTGTGCCCTATAACCCGGGAGTACGTCACGGTCACGTGACAGGAAGAAACGACATGCTCCCGGGTTGAAGAAAAGGACTGTTTACCCTGACCCGGAAGGAATAAGGAACTGTGGACTGATTGGACAGGAACACCTCCGGGTCAGGGTGTATAAAAGGACTGTGGGAAAGCCCAGACACTGAGCTGAGCTGGAAGGTAGGAGGGCGAAGCGTCTGGGCGAGGAGGATTGGTTTGTGAAGAGAGTTTATAGTGATTTATGAGTGTGGAGTGGAGGGTGCTTTGTGCACGTGATTACAGTACAAATAAAGAATCTTGTACTTTTATACGGTGTTTAGATTGGTACCTGAGGGTTCAAGAGGTGGACAAAGACATCTACTGCTACAAAAGCTATGATCCTACAGAACAATTGTTTGGGATAGATCAATGTATCCCAACTCCTGTCTCCTTAGTCCTCTACTCCTAGCTGAGCTAAGGTCAGAGAACTCTACGTGGCGACAAGAAGGTGGCTCAAAGACATTACTTTACAAAATGTCTGATTACTATCGCTAGCTGGAAGCTCCTAGACATGGAATGTTCCCTGTCTTTTGTTTATTTTTTTACCATCTTGCCAGTGACTTCATCAGTGCCAGTTTGAGAACCTATACTCTGATATCCGGGTTTAACATTTCATATACTTCTTATAACAAAAACAATGGAAATTAATATAGAAAAGAAACACACGGATATTATAATGTCATTGGCAATTAATCTCCTAAGTATAAGTATTTTCATATATGGGAGCCGTGCCTTGTTGTCCTGATTAGGACTCAAGGTTAACTCCATAACTTCAATACTTATCTGCTGTAACAAATAAACACACCAGACATCATGAAGGTTTGGGGCAGCCACCCATATAATGTGTCCTGGCTGCAAAAGTATAAATTTTTAAAGAGAGTTATTTACAAGACTGAGTCCAAAACAGAACTGATCAAATACAGGAAAGATGGTGGCTTTAAAGGCCTGTTCAGGAAGTGATGTCATCTCTAGGGCCAGCACCGGAAGTGATGTCATTGAGGGTGCTGGAACCTGGCAGGATTTCCCGGGAATGGTCGGCAAGTAACTGAGGAAGATAGTCAGCACACTTAGCCACCCCCTGGTCGGGGGTGGTATTACAATTACTCAGCCCCTTTAGCTGCCTCCACATATGTGACACTGTCCCATTTATCACCCTTTTCTGTTGCATCTACAATAAGTTCTTATTTGCTTCCATTACATTCCCCTTTCTTTATTTAATCTTACTACATCTACTAAAAAAAGCACTGTACCAATGATATTGGTATGCTTTTGTTTGCTTATTTTCTTGGTTAGTGCCCTGCCACATTACTTCTCACTTCTGACTGATTCTTCTTTATATGGAAATTTGTTAATGGCAATTGTTCATTTAGATAAAATTTTTCTGGCTTCTTTTTCTAATACCAACATTATCAGACTGTTTGTGCAGATACATATCAGAATTTAACCCGATATTCCTTAGAATTACAGAGATCAGTTATCTAGCATTACACAATTAAATAGTACAAATAGGAGTCTCAGTACTGATTTAAAAAAGCTGTTAACTCCGATACTGCACATTATCTATTCTTACTGCTTGCCTCATATCAACCTACCAATCAAATGAGCCCCTCAGATGCTGGCCTTCTCATTGTTTCAAAGATTTGTTATGCAGCTCTCAGTAAAGTCTTATTTAGCATTATGGCTTCTGCTCTCTAGAACATCCAACAATGTTTTGCCCTAAAGATCCATCACTGGTCCCTTTCAACGAATGATTAAAAACTTAACTTTCCTCTCTTGTATAAGCTCTTATATTTTAACAGCTCTGTTTCTGATTCCTCAAACATTAACTCCCTTCCACCATTAGTTCATTTTCAAATGTGTAGGTTCTTTGTATTTTGTGATGCATGTACAATGCATTGAATGATCTGCTAATTTACACTGTTAGCTAAAATTCTACTTTTATTTAGTTAGTGAAGTGCCTTGTGAGTGCCTGCTCTGTGAAGAGTGTTTCATAAAAAAAGAATAATTGATTGACTGATTGTGTGTTCTAGGCAATAACAGTAAAGAAGAACCATAAGTTACAGAAAAAGATAACAATGTCACCCTAGGGAACAGAATTTTATTTCTAATCTATACAAATAAAACCATGTCAGTTGAAGTTTCAGCTTTGTTTGATGTTACATGTTCATTTTTTACACGTCAGACATGTCCATTTCAACCTCCACATTGCATTTTGTCTGTTTGTTTGTTTAACAATCATGCAAACGCAGATGAAATTATTTTTATGAAATTTTGCATTTAAAGCCACTGTTGGTCCATCTTAAAATAGAGTCAATATAGCGTTTCAGAAATGTCATTGAGGAAGGGGATTTCAATGGAGGAGCAAAATATGAATCACTTAAAATGGCTGAGTTGAAGTTAATGAAATTTTGCATAGTTATTACTGTTGATAGAACTTAAAATCTAGACTTTAATGCCTTTCAAAAGTTCCACTGAGAAGCAGGGTTGTATTGGGGTTGTGGAGCAAAATCAAAACTGCGTTATCACACCAAAACAGATCAGTTGATGGTAAGGAATTTGTCACATTGTTTAGGTCGGGCTCTACTTACCATGAAGGCTGTACATCGGTGATTCAAACGAAATGATGACGTTGGGATGGATTAGGGTTTCTACCTGTCCAATGGTTGAGTAACAGTTGAATAGTCTTATTCTCTGTTCTTGAAGAAGACCAAGCTCTTGAACCAAAGGATTTAGACTTAAGCCAGACAATGGTTCTTCCTTGGAAAAAACTAAGCATCCTGCAATTCTCCACAAACAATTTCATATTGCTTCTCTTATATTGCAGCACATCCACAAGAAAATCAGACTTTTTGTGAGTGTAATGATATACTTGCACAGTTATGCAAGCGATTTCATGCAAATTTGCATGTGTATTACAGGTAACCCATCTAAGAGCTGGGACGCCCCTGAGATAGAAGGATGGGGGTTGGCAGCTTTTCAAGGACACTGCCTCCCCCAAAATGCTAGATGGCAGCTCCCCTGGACTATAGCGGTACCAATTCCTGCAGGGCACGATGGAACATGGAGTTCGGCAACACAGCCCTGCTGGGTACCATGGGTGCCACCAGGGGACACTGCAAAAAAACTGGAGGAGTCCTGTCGCATCCGTAGCCTGGAAGTACTCCCAAGTCATGAGAACGGAGGCTCCGAAGTGCCTCCGAGGTGGAGAAAAGTCAAGTTCTCCATCTGATCCCAGGTCAAGGACTATATAAAGGACTGCTGTGAATACACCAAGACAGCCAGAGTCGGGTGGTTGGTGGACAAAGCTTGCTGGGAGGTGTGGAGAATAGTGATTATTGTTTTTATTTGCTTGTTTATTGGTGGTTGTGGTGCTTAGGGCACTGTATAAGAAGAAAAGTTTAATAAATAGCTTCTTGGTGCTTTTAACCTGTGCCCTGTGTGTCTGTCTGTTGGGTTTAAAGGGGCAGCAGTGCCACCTAGCGTCCACACCCAACTTAACATATAGATTTTATGAAGTTTCATTATGAAAAGGGAGTCAACAGAGGGAACAACACAAAAAGTGGTAGTTTGGTTCAGCTTTGCCATATCAATGTTTCAGTTATTTAAAAAGCCATACAATTTATTATTGCTGGATTAATCATTCATTTGTGAAACCACATTTAACCAGGAAGTACAAAGAAGAATCATTTATGGCTCCAACCCAGCAAGAAGTTACCACATTGATGGATTCCAATTGTACACAAAAAGAACAAACTCATGAACGAGGAGAAATTGATAGATATCAGAAAGGCAGTGTAGATGACAGACAGGAAACTTGCATTTCAGCCAGCAATGGCAAAAAGGTCAGCATTTAAAAAAATCATAAGTATTTGTTTTCTTAATTTAACCACTTATACAACTGTATCTCGGCTTTGGGTAGTAATTCATAGTCTGCTAGATCATTTTGCTAATATGATTACCGCTCCTTCATTGCTTTTTCTTATTTTTCACCTGTTTCTTTCTACTTATCATTTTAACCTTCACAAAGATGAATAATAATCTTCATACCCTTTCTAAACCTCGCTATTTATTTTTTTTAAATCATGTATTGTTTCTACTGGCTGTACCACTGAGATGTCAAGAATTAGATAGAGAAAGTTCAAAGAAAGAAGCTTTGCCATTTATTGTGTACACATAAAACAATTTAGGAAGCATACATAAAACTGTACTGATTAATGGTTAGAAAAAAGAGAAACAAGGCATTTTTTTTTTAATTCCAAGGCAAAGTTTTTTCTTATGCTGCATATTTTGATCAGATGACTCATTCAATAGCTGTTTGTGAGGGTGTGTGGATGTACAGAAGAAGGAAATGACCTGTGATTATGAGAAAGAAGGTAAAGTGAGGGAAGAGCTTGTGATTCACCTTGGGGGGGGTGTAATTGAGCAAGGAGTTTGTGATTCATATTGGGGGTGTAAATCAGGGAAGAGCTGTTTTTATTCTGTTTGAAATTGTATAAATTACTCTGTAAAATGTATACCACTTAAGAGATTTCATGAATTTGAATGTTACTAAAATGTCTATTTCCTGTGCTGTTTTATGTAATAAATACATTTGTAGGAGGATTAGATAAAGTGATCCTTCTGGGGTAAAATATAGGAGGACAGATTCCTCCTTGGGCTTGTCCTTACTGCAAGCGTAATTCTTTTCAGGAGACCTCCAGTAATTGTAGACCCAGGTGTGTTTTCATAACTGGTTGGACGGAGAATGCAGCTAGCAAGGCTACAAAGTGGAGAACATTGTCCTGTGTAACAGTAAACCCAACCCAATGAGAAAAAGGAGAGGTCTTGTATGTATGAGTGTGGGTAAGCATGGGCTGACAGAGAGATAATGTGTCTTATTAGTGCATATGATGTCCTTGAAGTGTACCTTCTAAGGGCAAAAGAGCAAGAAAGAGTAAATGGCTGTCATGGAGAATATACAGTATGGTACTGAGGACTGAAACAAAAAAAATATTGAATTGGTGATAATACCCAACTTTCCAATGCTCAAAAAAGAGAACATTCTGAAGCAGTGTTAAGCTATTCCAAAGGATCAGAAAAGCTGACAGCCAACTTGCTGCATCTTGAGTACTTACTTTAAATCTGAAAAAATATCCTCAGAAAATCCACACTTCAATGCACACACTGCAGAATTCAGTAAAGTATGTGTGCTCCCATGAGCTATAACAGCATAAAACTGGCATTTGTTGCTGCTGTGAGCAAAAGCCTCACATTGCATGCTTTATTCTTTCACATAAACACACACTTTTCAGGTGTAACTCTATATCTTAGTGTTATGCTAGATATGGAGAGACCCCACCAGACCACTCTCCTGTGACACTGGGAAGATCAGATTCTGCTTGCAGAGCTGATGTATTATAACAAGTGAAAAAATGAATATAAACAGCAGGAAGAAGTGGCTAGCAAAAGATGGAAAACTCCTGAAAAAGGTTAAATAAACTGCACAATTTAGTGTTTTGCTGATTGCTTTTTGTAAGATGAATGGACAAATAAAAAATAGATAAGACAAAAAGTAGAATTAACCCTAACGTGAAACTGTTTATTAATAAATACTTAACAAGTTTACTTTACTAAAGCTTTAAAAGCTGCCAGTCTAAGGGCTCGTTTATATTTCACGCTCAGAACGCGTACGAGCCCGCATCATGGCTGCCACGTGTTCCCAACGTTCATTTGATGCATCCCCTGAGCAGGACCTCAGAAATTAACGCGACGTGTGCGTGAGTTGCAGTACCAGCAAAAAGTCGGGGGGCACAATGTGCTAAAAGTTGGAATGTGACGTCAGAGTCTCTGTTTACTATCTACATGTGACAGAAAGCCACTTTGCGGATCCTACGAGATCGGTGTGTGCTCTTCGATGTTTGATGTATAGTTCGATGTGGTGAAGCAAAATGCCAACATACAGATGTATTTGTGGTGCTTTTATATTCAAGCGTCGCATATTCCCGATCGTAATGGCACGATACATTTTAAAAGTCTCACATACCGTCTTCTGTGCCGTCTTTTTTTCTAGGGCTTCCTCCAGTCCTGACACCAGCGGATCGCCAGCAATATATCGCCACACTGCGCACATTAAATGTACTGTATGATATTCCAACTCTCTGCACATTTAGAATCCTTAGATTTACACTTGATATCACTTTCATGATGAAATGCATTAAAGTATGTATGTATCATTTTACAGATAAATCAGTAATTTTGTTTAAATAATGAATACTGTTAATAAATACACAAATGGGGGTGACACGGTGGTGGAGCATTAGCGCTGCTGTCTTGCAGGGAGTCACATCTCTGATATTCCGTGCCTGGAGTTTACAAGCTTTCCTGCTGGGTTTCCTTTCACAGATATGCAGATTTGGTTACACTAAAATGACGCTAATGCATGTGAGTGCTTGTATTCACCTTGCGATGAGCTGATGACTCGTCCAGGGATTGTTTCTGCCTCGTGCCCAATGCTAGCTGAAATGGACAAATCCTTGGACTGATTGATTTAATCATTAAACATCCTTTTCAGAGATACTGCGGAAAGGTGTCATCGGAATTTAATGGGTGTTCCAGGCAATTCACAACACAGCGAAGCCGAACCTGTTGTCACCATGATAATATCACGCACTGCCACCTGGTGGATTCCTCCAGATTTACGTAAAGTACACGCGCAAGTATAAACAGTACAACGCTTGAATAGCTGGAGCGTCCGCTGCAGCATGCGTCACGTGAAGTATAACCCCAGCCTTAAGCAGTCAAAGCTACAAATTAAATGTCTACTACAGCCAATGTTCATAACCAGTGTATTTCATCTGATACAGTACTTTCTTCTTCATAAAATGGTTAGATTTATTTTAATCTTTAAAAAAATAAAACAAACTTTTAAAGCTGTTCACTATTCAATATATTTGGGGCCACTCCAAATGTCTTTCTGTTACTTGTGTCCCTTTGTTTTTTGCCATAACCCTACAAAAAAAGTAACTTTGGTAAAATGGGAAACTGCAAAAGGTGATACTTTACTTTATACTTTTTCAAATTTCAGTTTGTTTGGGTCTGTCTCTGTTTTCCTTTAATGGGTTTTGGAAGTTTAAACCTGCTTAAGCTGTATTAGTTGTCCTGTTTGACACACCCTTTTTCTTCATTATATCTTCATTTTTCTTTATTATATATTACCTGGCAGGGGAGATACCATGATCACTAAGGTGGTTCTCCCAGGGCGAGGCTCATCCATTGCACTCCGGGTGTGCTGACCCCTGCGATTTCTCCAAATGCGGGAAACTTACCTGCATAATTTGTGGTAGTGGGGGACTGCATTCACGCTCTCCCCTGATTTTTTTTTTTTAATACTTACCTAGCAGGGGAGATACCATGATCACTGAGGAGATCGTTCCTTCCCCAAACTATGTGACTCTTCAATTCCACCTGGGGGGGTAAACGTTAACATTATTCAAAGTTATTGTCTGTTTTTACCGACATTTTTATTACTCTTTAATTTAATATTGTTTTTTTGTACAGTATGCTGCTGCTGGAGTATGTGAATTTCCCCCTTGGGATTAATAAAGTATCTATCTATGAAATCTCTATCTATTCAGCTATTCAACATATTTGATTGCCTTTAATACAATTGTATATTGTGTCATTTTCTACATAACTTGAGGGTAATTTAACTGTTCTCTTAGTAAAGAGAATAGTGCAAGCTGGCTGCATGATTTACATTAACATTTATTCACTTAGTAGATGCGTTTTTGCAAAACGATGGACAAAACAGGTCAACATAATCAAGAGGACATCAATCTGGTGGACTGTTTTAAAACAAGTTTTTCAAGCCGTGGCCTCAAAATTGACCTTCGCAAGTGAAGAGCTCTGCTAGTTGCTCTTTCTTAGCTATTAAGAGCTTAAACTATCAGTTAGAAAGACATACTGCATGCAGAATAAGAATGTCTTAAACACAGTGAGGGAGTCAGCAGTTCTGATGGAGTTGGGTAGTACAAATTAATTGAGATTTGATACCATGTAGAGGAAGTATCACCAGACACCATTCAATACCAGACCTGAGTGGGCAAGAATATGCATAGAACATCATAAGTGCCTTCATATATGTAGGTGCTGATCCATTAACACTAGAATTACAACAGTCTACGAAAAAGCTCGTAGATCCAGCCCACCTTAAAACCGTTCTCACCTGTCCGCCAGCGTCTTTTGTCTTCTAAATGTGCCGATTAAGACGAGCAGCAAGCAGCCGGCTATTCCATCCCCCCACCATCGCAGAAAGTTTTCCCAGCTCATGTCTTGTTTGATTATCTGGGAGTGACTGAACTGCTGGGGTTTTAGAGTGGAAATAATAGATCGTTATTTGGAACACATGCATTTCATGTGTGTTCCGTTTCTACAGTAATCTGTGTAAACACATTGTTAAACAGATACTTTTTCATATTTTAGTAATAAATGTTACAAAATGTAGGCATAAACTATAGAATGTGTGAAGCCTGAAGTCCAAAGATCAAATAAACACTTTCACAAAAAGTTCAAGAACACTACAACAGCTTCTGTGGCATAACGCTAAGATTTGCTGACTCACAGCGCAGCAACCCTACTGTTCCTCAGAGACCTGAGTTTGATTCCCAGCTGGGGAGAAAGTGTTTTTTTTTTTCTTTTTAACCTCAAACGGACATAAAATTTATAAATTGGTATGCACTGTAAATTGTTAAGTTTAAAATGTCGATCGCAGTTATTTCTGTTGATTAATTCATGCTTTTTACTTAGAGTTAGAACAGGAGCTTATTCAGCTTCTGATCTGACTCTAACAGCGCCAGTATAAATTCACACCAAATCTAACGCTGTTCGTTAAAAAATAATATTGCATTATAGCGCGTCTTTATGTGAAAACAGCAGTGTCAGATGGGGGGTGGGGGAGATCCTGAACGCGACTGAGAGAATGAAAAGTGAATAAAAAAAAACAAAGCTAACCTTTACAAGTATCATAAATTACACCAGCTGTTACAGACTGAAATCAAACATATGTTTTTATTCTAAAATAGTAAGAATAAGAGCAGTTCACTTCTCAAAAGGGAGTCATGCAGGATTGAACGCGTGACCTTTTGATTCCCAGTCAGCAACTGATACTGTTGCGCCACGGCAGCAGTCTTAGTAAGTATGTGTTAATGTCGCACGCTAAGGCGGCTTTTTTTCCTGCAATTATATTTTTGAATAAAAGCACACTTGTTCTGTTATATTTGTACCTTTTGTGAAAGTGTTTCTTTGATATTTGGACTTCAGGCTTCATACATTATATAGTTTATGTCTATATTTTGTCATTTATACTACTAGAATATGAAAAACGTTTCTGTTTTAAAAATGTGTTTACACAGATTACTGTAGAAACGGAACACACATGAAATGCGTGTGTTCCAAATAACAATCTATTATTTCCACTCTAAAACTCTACTTCAGTCCCAGATAATCAATCAAGGCATGAGCTGGGAGAAGTTCGTGCACGTTCTAAGTCGGTGGGGGGATGGAATAGCCGGCTGCTTGCAGCTTGTCTTTATCTGCACATTTAGAAGACAAAAGATGCTGGCAGAGAGCTGCGAACGGATGTAAGAAGCGATTTAAAGTGGGACGGATCTACGAGTTTTTTCGTAGGCTCTGGTAATTCTAGTGTTAAATAGTCTATACAAAGAAAAATTAATCTGAACTTAATATGTGCTGCTACAGTCAACCAACTGAGTGACCTGAAAAGAGGAGTGGCATACATCTGTGTTGAACATACTGCTGCATTTTGAATCATTGGCATACATGACAAGATCATTGCCTAAACCTCATATATGTTAGATATGGCCTGATCTTGCAGATATTATACAGAGTGATTGTGCATGAATAAGATTAAGTTGCAATGTAGTCAGTAAAGAAAAACTGGTTATCAATCACTCCAAGGTTGTGAACTCACCTGAAAGGTGTTAGTGATACTAAGTCATGCTTTACAGAGGCAGGGTGTCGGACAGATTGACTGGCTGGGATAACAAGGAGCTCCATCTCTGCCAGGATGATTTGGAGATGGTGTTCATTCATCCAAGCTTATATCAAAATGAGAAAGGCCGAGACTCTAGCGGAAATGGAAGAGAATAAATGTAATGGCAGTGATATGTGAATCCATGGCACTAGATCAGAGGGCCTAATGAGGTGATGTACAAGGAGAAGAGGAGAGAACCCAGCACCAACCTTTGAGGCACCACTATACTTGCCTGATCTCCTCTCCAGGACACATGGTAAGATCTGCCTGAGTGGCAGGATTCAAACTATCTTTCCCAGTGATGCCTAGGTAAGAGAAGGACGGAAGGAGCATCTGTTGGGTAACTGTGTCAAAAGCAGAAGAAAGATCAAAGGGGGTGAATATGGATGACATGGTGGAAGCCCTAGCCAGCCTTAGCATTTCAAAAACAGAAACCTGACTGATTAGGAGACTGGTACAATTACAACTGTAAATTAATTAAAATGATTTTACTGCTTTGTAGTGATTACTAAAAGTAATTTCAGTTATGTTTCACTATTATGTTTTATAAGCACGTAGTTAATTTGAATCCTGCTACCTTAAATATTTTATTAAGAATTAAACATGGGAGTATAGACAGCTACTATGTTTTGTTCTTTAAAGTTGTTGCAAATCACACACATATTACTGGTGTTGCAAAGTTATTTATAACACATAATTAAGTGAATTCTTGCAATCAATCTATTTAGAAGGTTTATTGCATAATTAAGCTTTTATTATAAAGCTGCAGGTCTATTATTGAGAAGAGGCACTGACAGAGTTTTCACTGTGTCACCAGCGTTATCTCAGAATCTGCAAAACTCAATTTCCTCTTCTAGTCTGAGTAGGCCTCCATCTAACTGTCCATTCATTTTCATTCTTGCTTTTAAGCAAATCATCCTTCATTACCGCGTCAGTGTAACTTGAAAAAATTTAATTGCAGGGTGAAACGGTAATAAGCTCATTTGTATTACTTTAGTGCTCTTTTATTTTCATTTCAATATTAAAAGATAAATTGCTTTCACTTTTTAACTTTATGTTTAAAATCTTTTTAAAGAGACATTTCTTTCTAACATGACAGCAAAAGAAAACCTGTCAGAATTAAGTTAAATTAAAGCATAACCGTCACACTCTTATTTTCAAGTGCTCAATAACAAAATGTAGTATTGTTTCCTTCTCTTCTACTGTCACACTTTCTATGCAATAATTGTGGTGATACAAGAACATAAAAATATAGTTTAACTTTTAAGGAGACCAGACCATTCAGCCCAATCTTTATTCTCCTGTTTCAAAAATAAAAGAATAAATAATACAGATCGCTTCTAAAAATTTAGGCGACTTCACATCTTTTCAGATATTCATTTTAATTTTAGATATTCAGTTCCCAAAACTAATGAAATTATTTATCCTATTTTCTTGTGTTTATCCACAATCTTGGAAGCCTGAAAAAATGTGGTGCTGGATTTTGAATTGTCATCTCAATAATGTTACATTGCACAATGTCTGGGCCCACACCCCTAGCAACAGGCCATCATGTCACAGCAGTGGAACAACAACATGGTAGATCCCATGAACAACACAAAACAAGATGTTGAAGATAAATCAAACAGAGTCAAAAAAGAAAAGTAATAACACAAATTAACTTCCCAATAATAAAAAACCTGAAATAAAACATGTTAGAAAACAATAAAAGAAAAGCAGAAAATGGAAAAAAAAATTAAACACGATCATGACATCAATAGCGATTAGACAAACTAAAATTGGATTGGCTCAGTTTGTTTAGATAATCTGTCTATTTATGAACTTTCTCCTGGCCCCACTGTAGTTAGTGCATGGCTAAACTCAGCAGCACCAATTTGGTCTCGGAACAAATTGAGGGTCCATTGAGTCAGACGCAAGGTAGGTACTCACAACTGGTGAAGTTCATGGAGGCCTAAGCTTCTGTTGTTAACGCTAACTTGGAGCCCTTAGCCAATGGTGAAGTCTCTATTTATCGCTGCATGAGTGTTGTTAGTGGCCGATGACAATTGCTGTTGTGCTTTTAAATCCTTAATTATTTCATCAGTGTGTATGTCGCACTCCTATCCTTCTTTACCATTTTCTAAGTTGTCGCCTAAAATCCATATTACTAACCGAAAATAAACCGGATATGGACGCAGGGACACGGCGATGGGACCATGAGACGTACTGCGCAGGCACGCGTCTCATACACCGCAAGTGAAGTCTTATCCACCACGAACGAAGGAGTCACGGCCCAAGAACGAAAGAGCTCAACTAACGTGAATGAGAAATGAAGCAACAATGCGCCCATAGCTAACGACTAATGACACAGCCACACACAAAAGAGGATTCTGCGCAGCACCCCAGAGTCAACCGTGAGAGGCTACGGAGGCCCCACAGGTCCACAAAGATAGAACAGAAGGCGCAGGCGTCACCGCCATAATGTGAGTGGCACTACTGCGGAGTGAAGGCGCAGGCGTCACCGCCATATTGTGAGTGGCACTACTGCGGAGTGAACTTAGGAATAATGTGCTGCTTGGGATTGTACAAACCGCTGAACGCTTTACACCAAATTCACACACAATACAGCTCAACGATACAAACACGAGCCCGCCTGGATAAGATCAATGAACGCAGGCGCCTACAACGCGCGTCTGACACTGCGGAAGCAAAGCAGGCACGGGTTCAAAACAAACGACCTCGACTGACGGATATACAAACAAGAGCCCGCCTGGATAAAATCAATGAACGCAGGCGCTTACAACGCGCGTTTGAAATGCTGCGGGCAAAATGGGCACGGCTCCAAAACGAATGAGCTCGACTAATGTATTTCAGGATACCCAACGCCGGGGGTAGGCGAGCGAAGCGAGCAGGGGGCGGAGCCCCCTTGTTATATTCAGAAAGCATGATCAATTATATTTTTCTTAGTTTTTTTTTTTTTTACACAGAAGACATACCGTTACCACCAGAAGCAATGCAACTGAATTTTAATAGCCAAGTATAAATTGTTGGTTATCACCTCAAATTTGCAGTTGACAACATTTCAGCAGGGAACTAGTTGACACTCCAGTTATTTCAGTTAGGTAAACAACAACTGTAGGCTCACTTTTTTCACAAAATGTGGAGTATGAAGTACACAATTAGCATGGATTTGACACGGGGAAAGGAGAACGCGCAAGATGACACATTGTGGATGAAGCAGCCTGTGAGTGAAGAAGTAGAATGCTGGAAAATGGCTTTTTTTATTTGCACAAACACAGCAGTCCCAACAATGTATGTATGCGTATTAAACAAATATACATTTGGTTTTTTTTTGCTTGTGCACACATCTGCCATCAAGCTGTGTTTGTGATGCAGCTATGTGCATGTCAGTATAGCTGTACTTGTATATATGTTTTTATACATTTTTTTTTTGTAAAAGGCACCTCATTCATGGCCAAGTACCATGTTGCATTGGTCCTTCCATCTTTACAAAGAATTACCACTGTTGCATAACTTTGCATATATTATTGGGTTTGATACTGACTGAGTACAGTAATCCCTCGCTATATCGTGCTTCGACTTTTGCAGCTTCACTCTATCGCGGATTTTATATGTAAGCATATCTAAATATATAACCGGATTTTTCGCTGCTTCTGCAGCCAGTGGGTCTTTTTACTTCTGATACATGCTTCCTCAGTTGGTTTGCCCAGTTGATTTCATACAAGGGACGCTATTGGCGGATGGCTGAGAAGCTACCCAATCAGAGCACGCAGTTAAGTTCCTGTGTGCTGATTGGCTCAGTGACGGAGCACAGAATTCAATTCCGCTGTGTTAACCAGGAAGTCTCATCTCGCTCAGTCAGCATCTACGTGCTCCTGCTACTGCTTCAGGGGCCGTGCCCAAGTGCCAACAGAAGATGCTAACGATTTCCGAAAAGGTAAAAGTTTTGAATATGTTGAAGGAAGGGAACAGCTACACCGCTGCACGACGCCATTATGGAATCAATGATTCCACGATTCTTTTTTATTTAAAAAGGAGGAAAAGAATATAAGATCTATGGCCGCAGTGTCCTTTAACCAGGGCGCAAAACGAGTTGTAAGTGGATGTAATAAGGCGGTAGTCTGGATGGAATCTGCTTTAGGGATTTGGATTGAAGACTGCCGGAAGAAGAACAACTGCGGTGCTACACAATCGCCTGAAGAGGCTCCTTTAGAAGAGCTGTAATGCTCTCCTTTGTTGTGCAGTAAAATTAAACTCATCATTATCGGACAAGTCGCCGTGTCATTGTTGGTGAGTAACATAATTAATTTTCTACGTATAGTACTTATTACATGTACATAGTTTAGTATCACTGTACACACATTTTACTGTATACAATTTTTATTGCATTGTACGTATTTATTGCTGGTGGCCTGTCTGTCGTAATGGCTGTAACATATGTGATATTGGAGACGCTCGATATCTATAAAATAATATTTAGGTTTTACTGTATATAAACAGTGTGTTTACATACATAATTTCAATGAATCTTACCTAATATCTAAGAGAATACAAAGGGTTTATGCTGTATAATTGTGCGGGAAATGTTTATAAGAGTGTGGGAGAGTTTATAAGGGTTTAAAATATATAAAAATAACCATATGAACATATGGTTTTTACTTTGCGGATTTTCACCTTTCGCGGGGGGTTATGGAACGCAACCCCAGTGATCGAGGAGGGATTACTGTATTTGTATACTTCCAGGTTCGCTGTTACACTTGATATTTGGCACACTTTGTGCAGACATGTATGTTACAAGTAAGAGTAGAACATAACATTTGATTGGTCATGAAGAATTGTTAATGGCCTTTCATGAAGAGCAAGTCAAGCAAACTTGATGAAATATTTGATAACTGCTGATTTACTTCACTTTTCATGGCAAATAAGCTTTTTGCATAAAAAGCAAGCCTGCTCTGCACAAAACTGCAAACAAAATGAAATGGGAACTACCACCCTACTGTGAAAGGTCAAACACCACCACCCGGTGAGAATGAATAAAATGCCACTGTTTTAAGAGCAGAAGCTGCTCACAGACTTCAAAAATTAGTGCAGGCTGCTGATGTGGTAAATTTTATAATCTAATCATTCATGCTGTTTGTCATTTACATTCACATTCTGAAAAATGTCATTATGCCTGTAATTTTAACAAACGTCTTATACAGAAAAATACGGCTTTATTCTTCATTTATTATTTATAATTCCATCTGAATGAAAAGTGTTGTTTTGTTTATTAAAATAAAATACTGGAACAGTTTAATGCCCAATAGTGTCACAGCTTCCATGTGTCTCTCTTTCACACCTGACAGAAAGGCCAAGTGCCATGTAGGAAGGTGTTTCATTGAACTTGTCATAATGCAAGAAAACAAACTGTACAGTGTATGCATAAAGCTGCCAAGAATTTGTGCTGACTGCTGATGCCGACTGTTTTGTAAAAAAAAGTACATGCTGCTTACCATTTGCATATCCAAAGAAATATGTGAGTATATTTGTTTTTAAACCATTTATAAAAAAATAACTTCATTTGCTATTTTATGCACCCAGCTCATTGAAATTTATTATTTTGCTTTTCATAATAAATATTGAAGCAGTTTTTCTGCAGCACTGCTCCACAACCATGGAGTTTTTCTTATTTTGATTGAAAACTTTATGCTAAAATTAAAAGTGAAAACACATGCAAACAACATATGCCATGTGCCAAGATATTATCTGTATATTCAATCAAGATTTATGAAAAAACTGAAATCTTAAGCATTAATAAAAATAGAAATAATAAGGGTATTATAAATAAACTTGATCCCTATGCATTAAATGTCAAGGCATAAGTAAAGAATTTAGGTGAAATCATGGTACTTTGACATAAACTTTAGATAGATAGATCTTTAAATCATATATTAAATATATTATTAGGATTTTTTCCATATAAGGAACATGGCTGAACTTAGTCCTCTTATAAAATTGCAAGATAGTACGATTGAATTATGCTTTTGTTTTTAGTTGGCTATGTTACTGCAATGCAGTCTTAACTGGTTAGCCTATGAAAGACATCAGTAGGTTGAAGTTAGTCTAGAGCTAGAAAAAGAAAATCTCAGCACATCTCCCCAGTTTTAGTGTTGTTACACTGATTACTGTGTTTTTTAGGATTGATTTTAAAATTCTACTAATGGTATATAAAGCCTTGAATAATCTTGTTCCTTCCTATATTTTGGAATGTCTGTCCACCTATTTTCCAATTCCGTCTGTCCACCTACTTTCCAATTCCTGTTTGCTAATTATTCCAAGAGCCAACTGTAAAAGAAGTGATGAGGCAACCTTTTGTTGTTATGCACCAGAAAATTGGAATATGTTGCCAATAAAAATATGCCAGACTAATACTGTGGAACATTAAAAAAAACTCCTGTAAAAAGCAATTTTTTAATTTGGCTTTTTCATAGCTACATTTTAGATCCCCTCTTAATAACCTAGATATGTAGAGAATTATCAAACTCTTAAATACATCTGCAATTAGGTTCTTCTGTGATGTCATTCTGAGCCACCAACATCTGATCAAAGTGCTGTGAAGCCACTAGTGATGTTCGTATGAAAGCAGCTGAATTTGCCATGAAACTCACTACATCAAATCCTATAAGACAAACCCTAAAACAAGATCAATTTAAGAACATTTATGTTAGATAGAGTATCTAGTTGAGGCTGGACAGTTATTTGGCAAGGAACCCCTACAAATTTTGTTTGTTTTTTCTCTGGCTTAACTGGAGTTTTTTTTTCTCTCTCCACCAACTAATCTTATCATTGGACCGTCATTTAGAAACTTAAATATAGAAATTTTTTAAAGACTTTAGTTCTCTTAATTATATATCTTCCTTATATGTTTTCTTTTGGTATACTATTTATTCATTATTGCTTTTAACTAACCTTAATTTATTTTTCTTTGCATTATTTGAAATGTTGTTAAGTTCTTTGTGCTACATCCTTTATACGAAAACGTGATACAGGGTAAGATGCATCACAGATCAATTGAGAATTTATAGCATGTAGGTCAAACAATTTTACTGTATGTCAACATGCCAATTGGCTATTTTCAACTCTTACTCATTTGGAAATCCTGGGTAATGAGAATGTTAGGCTGATTGTGAGATTCTTTATGGAACTGTGGGTCTTTTTGCCTGTGTATTACCTACCTGCAATGGCATGAAATGCCTCATTTATTGTTTGCACACACAGGTGTCCAGGAAGCACTATGAAAACCCGAAGGAAATATTTCGGAGCCAAACAGACTTTACGAATTGCCTGGTAAACTGCACTTTTAGATAGATTTTCCACATCGCCTACAGTATATAAAAAAAGTTCCGCTTGCAAAAAACCTCAAAGCAATGCATACTGTCTGTGTGGTTGTGAGAGCCTGACTTCGCCTAGTTTGACTTCGAATATAAGGTGCTAATAAATCTTTGACGTACAATATTCCCCCTCGGCTAAAGCGGTATCTTTCGAAAAGAATTTCCTCCAGGAGCAATAAAGGATCTTGCCGATCGCGCAAAACCCTCTCTATATGAAATTCTCTTCTTATAATTTGCACACTGATATCAATTGGTCGCTCATTCATGAATGGCGAAGCCATGACTGAATGAATTCCATGCATGGACACTGATTAAGTGTGTGAGCTAATCCTTGTTTACATAGAACAAACCTTCTCTGAGCAGGTTTGAGGATTTGGATGTGCTGCTATGACAACACATCCAGCAAGAGTTTCAAAAAACCGACAGATCCAGGATAATGCCACATTGTCAACAATTACATCCGGCTAAATGAGTAATCCACGTACGAAAAATACCCCCGTGTTCTCAGGATGTTGAGCTGAAGAGCCATTAGTTAGAACAAAAGAATTGAGATGCCACCTGGCAAAGCCTGGGTAATAATAGTACAGAAGACATGCAATGCATCTACTGTTTAAAGAGTAACATAATATTATTATACATCAATGCTAAAAGAAAATATCAGACCTTAATTGTGTCTATCCATTTACTAATCAAGATTATATAGAAAATATTTTGTCTACAACTGCATAACTTTTGTACAGTTATATATTTAGTACAAAATCTGACCTCTGCCTTCCTCACTGCCTCAGACTGAAAAGCAGATACTGTAATTATACAAGGCAAAATTTCTTAGCAAAAGCTGTGGCCTGCAAAGGGTACTCAGCCCCCCAAACCCTACAGAAACAGACACACATTTTTATTTTTCTTGTGGGAAACATTTTTCAAGTGTTTCCCACCTGCCCAGGACAGTGCACAGTCTGCAGTACAATAAAACAAGAAAAACTCTCTCATTCCCTTTCCGCCTTCGCTTCTCCTCTGGCAAGTATCATCCTCTGCCTTCCAACTCTGGCTCCTGGAGCAGTGGCAGCAGGCTACTTTTACCCTGCACCCGGCAGTACTTCTGGCGGCCCATTAGCGTAATCTTGAAGCAGGTGAGACGGAAGCCCGACAAAGTAGGGCTCCACAGTCCCTGCAATACTTCCTGGAGGCACCCTTGGAACTCAACAGGGCTGACTTACAGAATTCCAATTTCCATAATGTCCTGTGGGAGACCGTTGCACTGCTACAACCCAGAGGGGCTACCATCTAGGAAGATAATGCCTTGTATGTGTTCTCCTGCCCCATTCATTAAAACAGGCGTCCCGGCTGGGTAGGACATCTTCCACCAAGGTCAAACCGGCAAGTCAATAATATATGTAGTCACAGGCAGTGCACTATCCAAAAATAAAAAATATGCAAAGGTTATACCTCGCTGAAAAATATACTCAACAGCATGTAAAGATTTCTTTGACAATTACCAGAAACTTTAGTGCTATTACATAGATAGGTTATTGCCCTTGAGAGCATGCCATGACAACTTCTATTTGCATGGCAGCAACTGCTCAAGCTGCAATAAATAATATGGCTGTGGCCATGAAAAAACCCACACAATGGCATCATCCTTGAAATACTAATAAAAAAGACAAAAAGGTAACAAATTTAAAATGAAAAATTTTAAATACTGTACATACAATAAAATACTGTTTGTATAAAAAAAGAACTTTGCTTAGTAAACTTAGTTGTGGTAGCACAGAATGGGTTTACATTCTTTATAAATTGAGTAATACTGTACATACAATAAAATACTGTTTGTATAAAAAAAGAACTTTGCTTAGTAAACTTAGTTGTGGTAGCACAGAATGGGTTTACATTCTTTATAAATTGAGTAGGTGGCCTTTGAATAATTCTTTGTAAAACTGCATACCACTTCCAAAAATGTAGGTGAGTTTCAATTGAAAAATTCATGTTATAAATTAAAAGTCCAGCACAATCATAGTATAAATTTACAGACCACCTGGGCCATATTCATAGTTCAAGAATGGAATTGACCGCATTTTGTTTGATTTTGATATAAATTATGATGGGTGATTTTAATATTCACACAGAATTTTGCACAACTACTAAACACAGTAGGGTTTTGGCCAATTGTTAACTGCTCAGCTCATTATCATAATCATGCATTAACAAAATGTACTACTCCACTAAATGAAATGACTTCTGATCACCTCTTAATTATATTTAATGTGTTTTTTAGCTGTACTAATATAGCTGCAGATTAAATAAGGAATGGTGAAACATTTACATCTACATCAAAATTTGTGGATATTGTTTGAAATCCACAGTTAATTATGCAGAACAGTGTAAGATCAGCTCACATAATATGTCCAAAAGAGACCTCAGATGCAGTAGCCCCTCTCAAAACAAACGTGATCAGAACACATAGAAACTCGACTTGCTTAAGGACAATACTCACCCTCTTAAATTAGAATTTCAAAAACTAAATTATGGATGGAGAGTAACAGCAGTCTAACAGTAGCATGGACAGACAATGTTAAAGGCTATAAAAACCCTCTTTCTGACCCACTGTGTCTACTATTGCAGATTAATAGATGGAAATGGAATAATCCTTATATGTACTGTTTAGAGCAGTTCCTATATTGAAAAAATGGCATACAAAATATAGTACGTACAAATATCAGCAGTAAAGATTTTATGAACAAACAGCACTAACTTATGTTGTAAATGACATTGCAGTATCTGTTGATGAAGGAAATTCCACAAAAACTGTTTGTACACTAAAGCACAGTGTTTGACACAACTTCTATAAATGAATTCTACATAATGCAAACCCTAACTTTGTAGAAGGCCAAAGAGTAGGTGGATAGCAATAACAGTGAGGACATCTAACATTGGCTATGACTTTGTATTTTTTAACAGGACTGCGGACACCTAGAAGAATTTTTGTTTTCCTCTTCTGAATTGTCAACTGGACATATCTCAGTGGTACCATTAATAGAAATATATTGTTAGGATCCATTTATACCAATCAATTTTAAATTCCTTTGTTTTGCGTAATGTTTAGTTTTATGTGAGCACATTATCAACTTTGTAAAAATTTGTAAATTTCTGTTTTACCTGTAAATGTGTTACAGCACTCTGAGCCTATATTCTGTGAACAACATTATAGAAAAACAAATTGAATTGAAATGAATTTACAATATTAATTTACGATTTAGTACAGCCTCATGCCTGGAAGGGATCAGATTCCATTTTTCCTAGATTGGGAAGTGTGTGAGTTTGTGAGTGTTTCTGAGTATACCTTTACAGTATAACTTAAGACTTTCTGTACCATTTATTTCCAGCACACATATTGTGGAGATGATTTGATCATATGGACCTTTACATTTATAAAGAAACAGGCAGTGTTATGAATTATACTATTTATCTGTATGTTCATTGGGGTCTTTTAAACAGATGTTATTCAAATTTTCCTAGCTGCATAAATCTAATACTCTTACTTACTTCCTCAGTCATGTATAATGAACCAAACATTTCATATGTAGGGCTCCCTCATGCTTATTGTAATAGGACTTTCATCTTGGAAACTTTAGGACAGTGATGAAAATATTGGCAAACAAAAGACTTGCTGAAACTTCTGCACTGTGTTCTTTCTTAGACTCTTCCAGGTCCCCCACCATGAGCATGCTCTGAGGTATCTGGAGCTCTCTATTCTTTTCGCCATGATTACTTTGCGCACTCAGCCAATCTTCTCATCAGGAGGTGAAAACACCTGTGATGATATATATAAACAAATACTTATGTTATGCTCTGTTACCACACCATAACATTTGCACATGAACAGTAAACTTCATTTATCAACCCATTTTCTAAACACCTCTTTTTTACATAATCATAGTAAACAGTGGCCTCTCCTGGCAGCATTGTAAAAAGCAGAAACAATACTGGACACAACATTAGTCCTTCACAGAGAAATTCCATTCACACACATACATGTTTACTCATTTAGGGACAATTTAGAGAAACTAATAAATCTAACTTCCATGCCTTTATCATGTAGGAGAAGCCATGGGGAGAGTCTTCCAAGGCATGGTGAGAAGGTTCCAACATTACACAGAGAAGGCCCATGTTGGGATTCTAACTCAAGTCTCTGGAACTGTTTAGCGCATTGCCATTCTGTCCAACATGTGTAATGTACTTGAAGTAAAATGTAAAAAGTACAGTAAAATTATTTTAAACTTTATCCTCTAGGTCAAGTCAAATTTATAACTGATGATGTAAATATTCTTCCATTCAGTGGCCAAAGTAGTAGACTATAAACTCTAAGGTTGCTAAAGCCACAGCTTGACACTGAGCACGTCACTTAACCTGCATGTGCTCCAACTTTAAAACATCAACACAAACAGTCTGAACATTTTCTGACCTAAAATTAATAAATAGCCAGACTTAGAAACTAACACTGTATTCAGCATACAATGTCATACAAGCACTACATTTTATCTAGGCTTTTGTATTTTTGTGTGTGTTTGTACCTTTTGTTGATGCTGTATCACTGTCACTGTTCTGAGCATACTTGAAAGTAAGAATTTCATTGTAATATATACACATTGATATTGTAAATTACTTTGTAGGAAAGGAGTTTGACGTTTTTGAGAGAGAGAGATCAGAGCTACGTGTGTTTTAGAGGGTAGCTGCTGACTGCCAGAGAAATCACGGCCATGTGCTTTTCTTTTCATGTGGGGTATGCTCTCCTGTCAGAGCTGAACACAATCAGATACAGTGCTGTTTGACGTTGGAGTGTAACTGCCTTCCGCTTGGCCAGAATTAAATTTTTTTAAAATTGATTTTTAAAGTTTGTCCTGTTTTACTACTATGTGGGCGGAGCCACGGGGGACAGCTGGTATATATATAAAATCCATCATCTCTCTGTATGTATGTCTGCTTTTCAAGAGAGAACTACTTAATGGATTTAGATCGGGTTTTTTTCTATAATTTGCTTGAACATTCCAATTGATTTTGCAACTTCTCTCATTGCACTAAGTGTCATAGTTCGCTTGCTGTACTGATTTATTTGCGTGAATTCCGAGAGAGTTGCTGCAAGCTGAAGAGAGGGGGGCGCGACCTCAGGAGTAGGGAGCCAGACGGGGCCATCCTCACTCATGCACCAGCCTCTGTTCGAGTCTGTCTACTTCTCGCCACGTGTTGGAGTGTACCTTGCCTCAGCTTAGCTAGCGATACCTGTTTGTTCAACAGACATTATCATCTACAGATTGTTAAGGAGTAATGTTTGATGTTTTTGAGAGAGAGATCAGAGCTATGTGTGTTTTAGAGTGGAGCTGGTAATTTCCAGAGATGTCACAGCCACGTGCTTTTCTCCCCACGCAGGGGACACTCTCCTGTCAGACGTGAACACGATCAGATACAGTGCCAACGTTTATTGATTTTTAAAGTTTGTCCTTTTTTACTACTATGTGGGCGCAGTTGCAGGGAACAGCTAGTATTCAATAAAAGTGTAATGGTTTATATTTAAGTAACATTTGATGATCAGCTTCACAAAGGTCCAGTAATTGTAATTTCCTTTCCATATTTTTAATATATTTGTTCTCTGACACTTGGTCAAATGCTGTCCATTCTAATGTGGTTGGCCTGAAGCACTAGCACCTTAACCATGCCACACTCTCCATCCATCCATTTTAAGTGAATTTCAGACTGTTACTTTGTAACAAGATTTTAGTAATGTAGTTTTAACTTAAAACTTCTAAGACATTTGTACAGGTCTTTTGTACCAAGATTTACAATATTTATAAACATTTCAGTTTACTAAGATAGCATATAACTTTTTAGGTGTAAATTGGCTTCTTTTAAAAAGATCAGCTTATGTGCAATAATAAATTATTACTGAGGCTTTCATTTTATTTATAATGACTACTTTGTAAGTGCTTTTGAATCACTAGCTACAAAGCCCTGACATCTTAGCAAAAATACAACTGAGACCACACATGGAAATTCTTCAGCACAGTAATTTTAGAGAAACACCAATTGATGTATCTTTCATAATTATGAAATCTCACAAATTCTTTATGAGCAGTGTAAAAAAGAGTTTGACATCTTTTATGCATAATAGATATGGTAACCCTAGCATTAGCCTTGAACTACAGAAGTGCGGTATCATTTCATGAGGCAGTTGCTGAATCCCTACTATGGAGGAAACAGCTTGAGAGAACCGGCATGCTTACTTCAAGACAGTCAAGTAATCTCTCCAAATTATGTCAAAGCACATGCTGTACATGAAAGTAGCTTTCAGCAGAAAATCAGCACATTTCACACCTTATCCATATCCTTATGATATTAAAAACACTCTCAGGGATTTTTATGTGAAGTCAGCACTCTTACACCTAAAATCAAACAATTTACATACTTATAAAATTTTGTTGTAATTATTTTTAAAAAGTAGTAGACTGATGTTATCGTACAAAATTTCTGAAGAAAATAACATTAACATTTAATTTGTAAATCTGATTATTTTATTAATTTTCCTCTTAAAATTTCATCTGTTAATCAGTGTTATTACCACGCATTAATTCTGAATATGGTTCCATCCATCCATCCATCCATTTTCCAACCCGCTGAATCCGAACACAGGGTCACGGGGGTCTGCTGGAGCCAATCCCAGCCAACACAGGGCACAAGGCAAGGAACCAATCCCGGGCAGGGTGCCAACCCACCGCAGGACACACACAAACACACCCACACACCAAGCACACACTAGGGCCAATTTAGAATCACCAATCCACCTGACCTGCATGTCTTTGGACTGTGGGAGGAAACCGGAGCGCCCGGAGGAAACCCACGCAGACACGGGGAGAACATGCAAACTCCACGCAGGGAGGACCCGGGAAGCGAACCCGGGTTCCATCCTCTTTTATTTAAAAATTCTAATTAATTAGAAATTTCAATTAAAAAACATATTTTAATCATACATTCATCCATCATCAACCCCACAGGGTGATGGTGGCGGGGTCACAGTTCATCACAAAACCATCAGTCTCCTTAACTGGAATATGGTACTAGTTCATTGTCACATATCCATACGCACATATTCTGTGGCAGTTTAGAGTCACCTGCTAACTTTGTATCCCAAAGATGTACAATATGGCAGAAAACACAATGTACCTGAATAAAAAACATGCAGGGTGCACCCAGGCAGTGCTTAGGCCTGGAGTCATACCCAAGACTTTGGGGCCATCGGGTAGCAGCACTAATAAATCTGCCACCCTTCCTGATCATATAGCAAGTATTTATGGTTTTAGAAGAATTCTTTCTGATCTCCCAAAGATAATGAACTGGATTAAGTAGGTGTGGCATTGGATGGATGGATGGATGCATGGACATTCTGATATTTACATAGCTGGTTATTTCTGAGGAAAGTGACAGTAATAATTCTGAAGTTTTATTAGTAAGCATACTGTAGTCATCAAATATGCTTATGATTTTTCTGTATCTACAGAAAAATAGGCCAGAAGCTTAAGTATGTTTCCATACTTAAATGAACTGCTCTAAACTAAACTGAACTCATCCCTTTAGTGGTTTTCAGCAAATTCCTAGCCTATAATAGCAGCAATGAAGCAATTCATTAGTTTGCAGTAATTTGAAAGGGGGCAATCTCTCTACTAAACAAACATAATAAAAACAACTAGCATTTTTCTATGTGAAGGCTGGAATTACCTGATGTAAGGTAGATTCTATGAAAATTCCACCAATAATAATAATAATACTGAAAATACTGAAACACCCATTTCCCTAGTGAGAGAGTAACAAATATTTATGTATTATCTACATACTTATGCTAGTAGCAGTTGCTTAATTTTGCCAAAGGGGTCTCAAAAATGATCTGTTCATTGAGTTTTTTGATAACAATACATTATGAGTAGATCATTTACACTTTCTGATATTCCTTATACCTTTAATTATGCCCCCACAAACAAAAAATAAAGACTGAGGAAGGGAAAGCAGTATGGAAAAGTTTAAGATCTTTCAACATGTTATGAAAGCAAAACTAGGCCCTTAATCACAAAATTAAACACTATTCAGTACCAGCTTTTGGGGTAGTGCATCTGGATCTGTGGCGTGATTAGTGGACCAGTGAAGGTGCTGGATTTTAAAGAACAGAGTGACTCAGACTTTGTGAGTGTAGGTGTGTAAAGGAGGAAATACAAAGCAGGTAGAAGAAAAGGTCTGACTAGGTCAAAAGAATATGTAATTATAAAGGACAAAAGGAATACAAATCAAGGACAAGAAAGAAGGAGAGAGCAGAGTGAGGCAGTGGAGAGGAGGTGAGCTGTCAGAGATGCTACATCATGCAAGATCAGCTTTATTGAGTGGTTGGAGAAATGGAACTTCAAAGGCTGCAGGGGTCATGCAGGTACTGAAGGAGGAGGCAGGATGAGTGAGCCATGCTTGTTGTGTGTCACAGTGGATGTTACATTAAGTGGTTGGAAGGGGAGCTATTTGATGGATCGCATTTGCTGGGATCTTAGCCCTGTAAAGCAGAATGATAGGTGAGCAAGAGAGACTAGAATGAGAGAGAGAGTACTGGGAAATGAAAGAGAAGAGACAGTTCTGACTGTGATTTTATCTTTGGTTTTAGCTGTTTATTGTTTGAACTTATCAATTGATTTTACCTTGCTCACTATGGCCAATATTGATTTTACGTATTAATTGTTTTTTATTAAAGACTTAAAGCACCACCCTTTGGACGATGTTTGCTTTTCTTTTGATCTTAAAATGCAATTTACACTTCTTTGGCACCAAAACTTGTTGTTGTGTCCTTGCTAGCCCTAGTCCATCTTCAATTATGACTTCGATGTCACAGAAGATGCCCATGACTGCTGGCACCTTGGGCATAAAACAGCTATGTCTTTTTATATTTCCCTTTTTGTTACTTGAGTTCTAAGACTTAGTTTGGTTAAAGACTTGACGCTTAGTGTGCACCATGTCTTGAAGTGCAATTATGCTGACATCACTTGCTACACAAATGCACCTCACGTTACCTTGGTTAAATGCCACATCCATGACCATAAAATGGTGGAAGCCATAGTTTTCACTGTGGATAGTATAGGCTGTCCAAGGAAAACCTGGACAACCCCAGTTCACACCATTTTCCCATTTCCTCATATATATATAAACTAGCTTTCCCCCGCAATCCTCCTGTGTAGTAGTGAAACAGGACAAACTTTAAAAATCAATAAACAAACAGGTATCGCTAGATAAATGGAGGCAAGGTACGCTCCAAAACGTGGCCAGAGGTAGACTAATTCGAATGGAGGCTGGCGAGTGAGTGAGGAGGGCCCCACCCCTCGGCTAGCAGCTGCTCTTTCAGATTCGCACAAATAAATGAACCACAAGTGAACTATGATACTTAGCGCAATGAGAGAATTTGCAAAATCAATCAGAATGTCCAAGCAAATTATAGAAAAAAACCCGATCTAAATCCATTAAGTAGTTCTCTCGTTCACTAGCTAAGTGGAGGTAAGGTACTCTCCGAGGCTGGCATGTGAGTGAGGAGGACGGCACCTGGCTCCCCACTACTGACTTCATCCTTCCCACCTCCCCTTGACCTGAAGCCTCTGTCTTGGATTAGCATGAATAAATCACTCCTGCAAGTGAATTATGATACTTAGCGCTCTGACAGAAGTCACAAAATCAACCGGAATGTTCAAGCAAATTATAGAAAAAAACCCTAAATCCGTTAAGTAGTTCTCTCGTGGAAAGCGGGCAGACAGACAGACAGACGTTGAATTTTATATATATAGAGATAGGTGTGTGTATTGATTGTTATTATGTGTAAATCAGGGTTATTTGTCTTAGGCCAAATTCTTGCAGAGCAAATACTGTTTGGACTGGACCAGAAGACTGCTTTCACTTTGCCCAATTCCATAAATCCATTTAAGCCATGATCCTTCTGAAGGCTCTCTGGCATCACATACCTAAGGTAAAGGATTTCAGCAGTGGAAGTGCTTTGCAAGTGTTATCTAGCCATGCCTCCCTTTTCATACCCTGCTGCAAAATACATTTTGCTCTGTTTTTGCGTATTGAAAAAGATTTCAGATGAAAATATTTATGTGCTAATGATGCAAATTTCAACACCATTTGTTTTGTGAATTTTTTTGGCAAAGCTGCAAATTCAATTTTGCGCACATTGCTTCACTCCTCATTAGTCTCTTGCTATATAACTGGAAAATCTATTATTCATTTCAAACTCCTGGTAAAAACACATCTCTTCAATGAGTATTATTAATTTTCTTGTATATAATTTCTATCGTCTTGTTAATGTGCTTATTAAATTGTAAAGTGTATGAAAGGAGCTACATAAATAAAACATTTATTATTATTATTTTTATTATTATGTCAGATTTAATGTTATTTGTTTTCAGCGTGTTAATAAAAAGGTGCTTCATGTATCTGGCTTTTTTGCCAACAATAATTATAAAACCAAAACCTAAACATCTTCGTAGATTTCTAGAAATAAAACCATTTCAGTGAATAACATTAAATTCAGTAGAAACTCAGATCCCAGCTTTCTTACTGAAACTTGGCTTTATAAAACTGACACTAATTCCCTATTTGAGGCTACATCGTGTTCTTGTACTTTCTTCGATAAATTATGAAATCTCAAAAGAGAAAGCAGTATTGGAATTTTCGGTAAATTACACATTACTTCAAGAAATTAAGGTGATTTTACACCCTCTGAGGCAATCATACTTATTAATAAAACACATTAAGCACCATTGTAGCCCAGATTTTCCAGATTATGACTCATCGCAATCAAGAGACTTGATTATGTGGTGCTAATAGGGAATTGTTATATTCACAGATTGTTTTGTACCTACCTACCTCAATATGGCATTTCCAAATTCCAAAAGCTCTGACAGTTGGTGTTAGTATTCAGACTGTTATTATTACTCCTTTTAATGAAACCATCTCTTATCTCCATTTAAATATGTTTGATCCGCTAAATATGAGCCTTGGCAAATAAATTCATAACTTACCTACAGAACAGTGTGACAGCTAGGTTTCAACATGACATCAAAATTAGTGGATAGTACAAGAAAGTCTAACCTTATTCTTGAGTACAACAAAGATGGGACAACATCTCACTGTAATGTGTTTTTGAAAGAATCTGCTGAGCTTGTCTCTGAACTAAAATGTTTAGAGCACAAAGCCTTTCACCGGAGTTTAATATTAGCACAAGTGTTCCTAAATTAGAACTGCCAAAACCTAGAGCACAGACGAAGAAAAGTAAATTACAGGTTATCAGACAGTTTGCACTGACAGCATTAAAAGATAAAAAAAGCTTTTTATTCAGCTAGCTTTGAATACTGTTCCAGGTTAATAGGTGGAATTAGATAAAACTCTTTGTACTGTTTAGGATATTAGTTATGGTAATTTGATAAACTGGAAATTCGAACTATAATTTAAAACCCATCCTAACTTACGAAGCACTGAGTTTATTAACTAGTTTAGTGATAAAATTCAAATTTTGGAGCTAACTTAGTGTTGTGGTGTCAAACTCTATTTTTTTCTTGGCACACTGCCTTTGAAATTTTAACTTAACAACATAAATGAAAACTGTTTGATAAAAAAATAATTCATTGACCAGTTTAAACTACACCTTTTCTTTTTTACATTGTGTGGCAGCCTGGAGATCGATCACATACAACTTTGTTGGTGCTGTCTGTCTGGAACGACCGCAGTCCTTGAAGGAGGATCTTGTCATTTTATCCACAGTGTTCTGAAGAGATGTTTCCAGGGATAGTATGACCTCCTTTTGTTGCCATTGGTAATTTCAATTCTTTAAAATGGGAGGGCATTATGGAGTCTTGGAGTGACCAACAAGAACCTGCATGCTGGGGCAAAGATTGTGAGTAGTTGGCCATGAGCTTGCAAGAAAGCAAAGGTGTACACACATCATGAAGTAAGTGAGACAAAATGAAGAAAGCAGCCAGTTGTCATGCTTTGATTTTTTGTTCTTTTTTGGTGAGTAAAATATAAATATGCCCATTCATGTCTGGACTGTTGCCTGTTGTATCCCATCTCACAGTACATAGTAAATGGAAAATGAATATTCTCTTAACTAATATAACCTACTAGCTGTGTAAGCCCATGCTGTAAAAAGCCCTGGGTCCTAGTAACTATTGAAATTGTCAGAAAAAAAATTGAAATGTAGAGATGTCAGGTAATTGAAAGGAACTACTCTGGGTGTCCCTCTCCTAGGAGGTTTCGTTTTGCTGATGTGCTTGCATTTCTTGTGCTATAGCAACTAAGCAACTTAGTCTTTCTTCGGAAGTTTCGTTTTGCCAATGTGCTCACCTCGCTTGTGTATTAGTGGCGGGAGGAAAAGTAAAAGGGATACCATTTTGCTGATGTGCTTGCCTCGCTTCTGTAATAGCGGATAAGTGAGTGACTCCCTCTTTGGTGGTTATGTTTTGCCGATGTGTTGGTCTTGCTTGTGTATCCTCAAGGTGGAGTCCTTACCCCGACTCCACCTCTCACTTCCGGGCCAGACAGACAGACACGCACACTTCCATGTGTAGACATTTATATATAAGATAATCACTGGTTATAGTTGTGTTGTCAATGGCATTTTAATTCAGTATGTTCTGATGGGTGAATTGCTTGTTTTTATGTTGCTAGATTTAAGTACAGCATTTGACACTAAAGAACACACTAGTCCGTTACACAAAATTAAAAATGAAGCTGGCTTCACGGACCCTGATGTTGCACACCCTGATGTTGCAAGACTGTACAGTATAGCCCCTGTTTCTAAGTGTCTATGTTGGCTTCCAGTTAATTATAGGGCCAATTTGAAAATCCATCATCAAACATATACATTGGAAATGGCTTTGGCTCTATTTACTTAACTGAGCCTATTAATGTCTTTATCAATAAAGCACTATTTCTGTTTGTTTGATGTTTGTCTGAAACTTTTTTTTCAATCAACAGACTTAAGTTTTGACACACAGATACTTTTTATAATAGATTGGCCTTTTAAAATAAAATTTCCTGCATGCCTTATATCCCAGGGGCTGGTGGTGGTGGACGCGAATCAAGGTGAGAAATATTGCACTAAGATCCATCAACAGAGAAACAGCATAGTGGGGTAATGGTCAGCACACTTGCCTTTTAACTGAGAATTCTGGTTTTGATTCCTGCTTGATACAGTTACATTTTCTTTAAACATGTGTTCCCCCTTACCTTTTTTGTCATGGGGGTTAGGTATATTTAGCTTTGGACAACGCCTGTCCCTCAAAACTCAGTCCTTGGATATGCCCCTTGTCCCAACTCAGGGAGTTAGGGTTAGGGTTAGTGTGCAGGGAGCATATTATGTCTGCCAATATCTAGTTTTTATGGCAATTTGGGGTTCTTTGCCCCAGCTAGAAAACACAAGAATATAATGTACTGTTAAAACATGCTTTCTGAAACTAACAATAATTATGTACTCAATGTAGCAAGTGTGAGGGTAATAAAGTAATACTGTTTGTTATATATAATAGGTAATTACTTTTTTAAGATAATATGGGAGGCCAAGCTGTCTGTTTAAGGGACAATCTATCAGTTTTAGTATCTCAGTGGTGTATTTCGATCAGCGCGTACAAGTAAGAATGTAACAGTGCTCTGTAAACATGACAACAGTGACCTTATAAACCTATAAACCCTGGCTTAAGACTAATTATTTTAGTCTTGTCTACTCTGGTTAGAGGTGCTGATTAAACTATTCATATTGCAACTACAGTATGCTTGTAAGTTATATGCTAATTAAATCTGACCAATTGTCATAAACTGTTTCTGACTCTCTTTCATTTTAATTGATATTATAACGATCTGGTCAAAACATCAGTTTGCCTCAAAAGCTGAATTCTTAATAAGAGGTATACAAATGTCAGAGCACCACGAAAGGGGTGGGCACAGAGGAGCGGCATCAGCCCACTCTCAATGCAAAGCAGCAACCAAGATGAATGAGAGACAAGGATTGGCCAATGAGAAACCAAGTGCCAAAGGTAACTGACATTTTTTTCTGTTTTGGACACAACAGCACCACAGAAGCATCCTTGACTTAGAAACAAGAGGCTGAACATGCAAGGGACTTTAAAACAAAAAAAAAAAACAATAAAAAGGAAAGAGTATAAAATGAAGTGATGGCTTCTCCCATGGATATTACAATGAGACGGCTGTAAACAGTTCCTGGTCACTTTATTGTTTCTTTGAATGTTTTTATTGGTAAAAATAAACCTGTTTGATTTTTGCTTGGAATTCCATAAAGCACTTTTAGCGAATAAGCCTCGCTGACATCAAGGTTCGAGGCTTATCTGAATCAGTTTTGGTTATACCAAAGCGAATTGGGAAAAGTTTCACTTATTAACCAAAGCAAATAAGTGCCATACCAGACGAAAGAAGAAACTTAGCAGAGTGTTGTGGATTGAGAGGTCATGAAATTCCTGTTCAACGAGAAACAAAACCTCAGAGAAAGTTTCTAGGTTTTTGTAGCATATTTATTGTTGCAGAATTCCCAGTTTAAATTAGTCTGACATATTCATTGCAAAATTGTAAAGCATTATAGTATCCATTGAAAATAAGTAACATTGTCATTTGCTATCATCTTTTTTGTCCGTGACCAGAATTTTGTAGCATATTTAATGACGTTGCATTCTTACTTACTTGTTTAAATTAATCCAATATATATAAATATGTAATTATGCAATGCACAAATTCAGAACTATAGGCATTGATCTGCTAAAGACTGCCTTGCAGAGTCTCTCTTTTTCTTTATAGAGGATGCATTTCTTTTTGTGTTATTATAGATCAACTGTTATTTCTTGATCAGCTGCTGAAAAGACCACCACTGTCTCTGTTACATGTTCTTCTATTTTATGGCAATTAAAACTGTTAAAGTTTCAAAGCTGTTTCATGATACATCATACATCACATCATTTTAACACTTAAAGTTATAGGTACTCAATCCGTAGCTATTGTACCCTCATCTGTGCTTTTTGACCCCTGTCTGATGTTATCAAAGATCGGTTCTCGAGGCTACTTAAATCTCACGAGAGTGTACATAATGGTACATTGCCAAAGCCCATCTTGAGTAAACTGGAAACCCTTTGCATTCATGGAGCCGACTGAGCCTCAATTGGAAAATAAGGCTTATTCAAGCAGGGCTGGATAATGCTACATAGGAAGTTGGAAGTCGCACTACATATGTGGATGTCCCCATGATAACTGGTGTTTTAGCAACAAATGATGAGCCAATAGTTTGATACTCTGGATTGAATAAGAAACCAATGAGCAAAAAAGGAGCAAAAAGTATGTTGTCATGTCTAAGAAAATTTTTTTATGCTCTTGGCCATAATAAATAGTACTATTTCTGCTTGGAAGCTGCAATTAATAAACTGCACAAAGCAACCGCTGAGTGCAATGTACAAACAGCAGCACATATTAAGCTAACATCAATTAGTCCATTACTGTTTGTTCTGGTAATTTTACTGTTTACCTTCTCAATGTTCAATATTATGGATTGAGCAAATCATTTAAAGTAAATTTGTCTAATAAACAAATTAAACCTATTTTGGAATGACATCATAATCTGAAGTCAGACAAACTCTGAGTTTGTGGTGCATTTTCTTTTTTCTTTTCTTTTCCGATTCAGAGACCAGAAATTACGAGTTCCAAGTTTTAATCGAATACAGCATAAGGTCTCAATTTGATAAGTGCGCTTTGTTGAATACCTTCTTGTACAGCGAACTGTCAATGCAGTTTTGTTCTTCACACCTGGGAGGGACATTATAATACCCTGATATTAACTTTGGTGCTACTGCTGACTTGCCAAACTAACGTTTCTATCCATGGAATGTTGGTGTCACTCTGTACTTCAGTTAATACTGTTATTGACTTCGGTGAGTGCTTTTAAAATTGAGAATGTGCAGGAGGAGGAGGAGGAAGGCTACCTGTTTATTGACTTTACTGTTAAAAAAGTCAATTGCTTGTTTCCTTTTAAAACTTTTATTTATATAAATACTGTAAGATTTTGCGCAGTACTTACTGTTGCCATGTTATATCTGTAAGTATGTAAAGGTACTGGTCTGTTCTATGTGAAGAGCATTATTTAAAAATAGCACGAAAATCAAAACTTTATTAGCTGAACAAATTCTAAAGCAGGCTTGAGAAGCACTCTACCAACCTCTGTTAATACTCCTCTACCCTGACCCTTCCCTCTTCCACTTATATTAACTGCACTAATATAAAATGACCGTAAAATGTATGGTATATACTTAGAGCACTCTGAAATCTGAGTATGTCAATGAGCTGTGCAATGAATGTGCAAAAATGAATTTGCTTAATATGTGAAAAATTGCAAGAGGGAGAATATTGTTATGGAGAGATTTGTTTTAATTTTCCCATAAATCCTTTCCAATTTTATGTACATATTTGTTTTAATTCTCCTGTAAAACATTTCCTCTCCTGTGTCTTCTTTGCAATTAGAGTGAAATATAGTAATTGAAAGACTCAGTGCCACTGAAATTTCTAAAAACCTCCATTAAAGTCTCATACAATTTTTGAAATATTTTACATTGCATTCAAAAAAAGGGGCAAATGACAGTTGTCCTAAGAACAAAAAGGTGGCTCCTCACCTATGACTTGAAATAATGATTCTAAATTAAAGCTGGTGAATCGTACATTTTTTTCGGATATATTAGAAAATGTTTTGTCAGCCAGTGAACTGTACGTACAGACAAAGTGGGTTTGATTTTTAAGATATTGTTTTTAAAAATCTGCTCACTTTTGGATTAACTATGCTGGGAGTACATTTTCTTCTGTGTGGAATTTGAATATTCTCCCCATGTCTCCATGTACTCACGTTCAGGTGCTCTGGCGTTTCTCTCACATCCCCACAAAAGCATGAATTTGGTTAACTGGGGGGAGCATGAACATAGATAGATAGATAGATAGATAGATAGATAGATAGATAGATAGATAGATAGATAGATAGATAGATAGATAGATAGATAGATAGATAGATAGATAGATAGATAGATAGATAGATAGATAGATAGATAGATAGATAGATACTTTATTAATCCCAAGGGGAAATTCACATACTCCAGCAGCACCTTACTGATACAAAAAACAATATTAAATTAAAGATTGATAATAATGCAGATAAAAAACAGACAATAACTTTATATAATGTTAACGTTTACCCCCCCGGGTGGAACTGAAGAGTCGCATAGTTTGGGGGAGGAACGTGACTGAGAGAATAAATTTACACCGGCTGTTACAGACTCAAATCAAATGAATGTTTTTATTGTATAATAGTAACAATAAGAGCAGCTCACTACTCAAAACTGTAATTCTGGGAAGTACCCAGAATTGAACCGGCAACCCCTTGATTATGAGTCAGCAGGTCTTACCGCTGCACCACCCTAGCGGTCGTATCAGCATTGTACCCTAACCCTAATTTCTTTTTCCTCTGTTATAATAAAAGCTCACTTGTTTTGTTATACAGCGCATCACTTTTTCCACATTTTGTTTTGTTACAGCCTTATTCCAAAATGGATTAAATTCATTTTTTTTCTCAGAATTCTACACACAACACCCCATAATGACAATGTGAAAAAAGTTTACTTGAGGTTTTTGCATATTTATTAAAAATAAAAAAACTGAGAAATCACATGTACATAAGTATTCACAGCCTTTGCTCAATACTTTGTCAATGCACCTTTGGCAGCAATTACAGCCTCAAGTCTTTTTGAATATGATGCCACAAGCTTGGCACACCTATCCTTGGCCAGTATCGCCCATTCCTCTTTGCAGCACCTCTCAAGCTCCATCAGGTTGGATGGGAAGCGTCAGTGCACAGCCATTTTAAGATCTCTCCAGAGATGTTCAATCGGATTCAAGTCTGGGCTCTGGCTGGGCCACTCAAGGATATTCACAGAGTTGTCCTGAAGCCACTCCTTTGATACCTTGGCTGTGTGCTTAGGGTTGTTGTCCTGCTGAAAGATGAACCGTCGCCCCAGTCGGAGGTCAAGAGCGCTCTGAAGCAGGTTTTCATCCAGGATGTCTCTGTACATTGCTGCAGTCAACTTTCCCTTTATCCTGACTAGTCTCCCAGTCCCTGCCGCTGAAAAACATCCCCATAGCATGATGCTGCCACAACCATGCTTCACTGTAGGGATGGTATTGGCCTGGTGATGAGCGGTGCCTGGTTTCCTCCAAACGTGACGCCTGGCATTCACACCAAAGAGTTCAATCTTTGTCTCATCAGACCAGAGAATTTTCTTTCACATGATCTGAGAGTCGTTCAGGTGCCTTTTGGCAAACTCCAGGTGGGCTGCCATGTGCCTTTTACTAAGGAGTGGCTTCCGTCTAGCCACTCTACCATACAGGCCTGATTGGTGGATTGCTGCAGAGATGGTTGTCCTTCTGGAAGGTTCTCCTCTCTCCACAGAGGACCCCTGGAGCTCTGACAGAGTGACCATCGGGTTCTTGGTCACCTCCCTGACTAAGGCCCTTCTCCCCCGATTGCTCAGTTTAGATGGCCGGCCAGCTCTAGGAAGAGTCCTGGTGGTTTCAAACTTCTTCCACTTACGGATGATGGAGGCCACTGTGCTCATTGGGACCTTCAAAGCAGCAGAAATTTTTCTGTAACCTTCCCCAGATTTGTGCCTCGAGACAATCTTGTCTCGGAGGTCTACAGACAATTCCTTTGACTTCATGCTTGGTTTGTGCTCTGACATGAACTGTCAACTGTGGGACCTTATATAGCCAGGTGTGTGCCTTTCCAAATCATGTCCAATCAACTGAATTTACCACAGGTGGACTCCAGTTAAGCTGCAGAAACATCTCAAGGATGATCAGGAGAAACAGGATGCACCTGAGCTCGATTTTTAGCTTCATGGCAAAGGCTGTGAATACTTATGTACATGTGCTTTCTTAATTTTTCTATTTTTAATAAATTTGCAAAAATCTCAAGTAAACTTTTTTCATGTTATCATTATGGGGTGTTGTGTGTAGAATTCTGAGGAAAAAAATGAATTTAATCCATTTTGGAATAAGGCTGTAACAGAACAAAATGTGGAAAAAGTGATGCGCTGTGAATGCTTTCCGGATGCACTGTATGTGTACCTTTTGTGACAGTGTTTATTTGATATTTGGACTTCAGTCTTCACAATTATATACTTCATGTCAAAATTTTGTCATTAGTACTAAAACATGAAAAATTTTTGTTTTAGGTATGTGTTAAACATTTCTTGCATTTGTCACATTTCCTGTAACCCTACATTTGCGTAGATTGTTGTAGACATGGAACAGAAGAGAAATGCATATGTTCCAAATAACAACATATTATTTCCCCTATACCACTCCAGGCACCTCACAGATAAACGAGACCTGAGCTGGAAGATGAGATGGCAGTCTGCTTGCTGCTTGGGTTGATTGACATATTTACAAAACAAAAGATGCTAATTGAGTGGTGCAAAGGAATTTAAGGTGGCCCAGGATTACAAGTTTTTTCGTCGGCTTCAGGGATTGTAGTGTTAAACCTTACTAATTGTGTGTATGAGTGTGTGTGTATGTGTGCAAAAGTGTGTGTGTTCCCACATTCTGCCTGATGTGGCTGGGTACATTCTGGTCCTCTGCAACACTAAATTGAATTAAGTGGGTTTCATAATGTTAAAAGTTATATTATGTACACTGATAAATGGCCTGTTCCCTTGCAAACGTAGTTTTTCATTTTTTCAAAGCATGTCCAGCACAGACCGTATTGTAGGCGGAATGTTGAAAAGAGTTATCTTGAATCATTAGTTGTGGTATAGAATTATTTCATTTACATTATAAAACCATGATCGCATCAGACAAAAATGATAAATAAATGACTTGTCTAAATGTTGGCGATCCGTCTTTCCAAGATGTCAATACTTGAATATAAATGGTATTTTATAGCACACTATAAATATGTGCCCACTTAGTCAACATCTGTTAACAAGATGCCAATATATTGCATATGTGAGGGTGCATATTTTCAAAATATTCCTCTTTTTAAAACGATATTAATATTTAGGGATAAAAAGCTATAAATACTGCATTATTTATTCCAGCTGCTGACTCCTGAAGATACCACTGCAACTGTAAAATGTAAATAAACTAATTCAAATTCTTAATAAGTGCCAACAGTGTGCATGGCCTGTAAAATGAATGTTAGCAACATGCAATTTCAAATGATTTAAATGTAAAATTGCTTTTTCTTACATTCATTATTGCAGTTCAAAGCAACTTTTGATTTTTATTGTGTTCAGAAAAATTTCTTACTATTTTTATATTCTCTGTTATCTCTCACAGAAGTGGACACTCATGCAGTCGGGCCCCTGTTTTGCCAAATGACTGGACTGCAGCAGGCCATTTTGCACTATAAAATGTAACTGTAAGCACCTTTCTTTGTTGGTTTGAAGAAGAGAGAAGAACAGGCATATTTTGAATGAAAACTAACTATGATTTACTAATACGTGTTTTTGCCCAAAGTACATTTGAGAGAACAAGCAGACGATCAAAATTTTGGAGAAACTTGCTTTATTCTTTATTTGACAAGATAAACAGTAGCTCTTTTATTTCAATAAAGGTGTTTTAGTATAGAGAAAAATACAGAATTCAGTTCAGATTGAAGCAGCTTTGTTTTCTTTTTTAAAGCCATGGCATACACTGAAAATTCAAATAATTAAAGGAATATCCTATCATACACTTTCTAATGATCTCATGACTCCACTCTAGCTGTTTTCATAGCCATTTATTAACAGCTGGTGCCAAACATGGCCTGGCTTAAGTGTAAAATGACATTTTGGTTACTAAATGGAATAGTAGAGTTTTTCTGCTTTAAGGAGGATTCTGAGGCACTTGAACCAAGAATGTATTGTACAGATTATTTTTTCACAATGCACAAAACTGGCAAATTTGTTGAAAAAACACAAACCAAAGCTCAAAAGCAGCAGTCAAAACGCAGAAAACAGCATATTACAGAACAGATAAATGTATCCAACACACAAGTTAGAAATGAAATCCAAAAAGACAGCTGAAAGATCAAAAGCACTAAACAATTTTAAAAAGAACAAGAGCACACACTCGAATACATTTTTGCAGACTGCAAGATTGGAGCAACGTGCTGCTGCCTTTTTTAGTTCTCTTGGCTCTCCTATTATGTGACATGCAGGATGATTAATGTGTCATGGCAGTAGACACTGGTAGGAGGGGCCAAAGTCAATTTTCAGGAAAAAGGAAATGGCTAGGATTAGAGTATCTGCCAACACTCATAAGTAAGTAATTACAGGGGTGTGCGGATTATTTGATCCCGTCCTGAATTTGTAAGTTTGCTCACTTACAAAGAAATGAACAGTCTCTCATTTTTATGGTAGTGTCATTTTAATGGAGAGGCAGACTATCAACCAAAATCCAGAAACAACACATTACATAAAAGTTATAAATTGATTTGCATGTTACTGAGTGGAATAAGTATTTGATCCCCTGCAACCCACCCAGAATGCTGGCTCCCACAGATTGGCTGTGTTCCCAGATTAAAATCAATAAATCAATTACAATACTTGTTATGTGTATAAAGCACACCTGTCCACAGAATCAATTTCTTCCATTCCAACCTCTCCACCACCATGGACAAGACCAAAGAGCTGTCAAAGTACATCAGGGATAAGATTGTAGACCTGCACAAGGTTGGAATGGGCTACAAGACCATCAGCAAGAAGCTTGGTGAGAAGGTGACAACTGTTTGTGCGATTATTCGGAAATGGAAGAAATTTAAAATGACCATCAATTGCCTATAGTTTGGAGCTCCATGCAAGATCTTGCCTCATTGGGTGAGGATAATCATGAGAAAGGTGAAGGATCAGCACAAAACTACACGGGAGGAGCTTGTTAATGATCTGAAGGCAGTTGGGACCACGGTCACCAAAAACACCATTGGTAACACACTATGCCGTAATGGATTGAAATCTTGCAGTGCCAGCAAGATCCTCCTACTCAAGAAGGCATAGGTATAGGCCCGTCTTAAGTTTGCCAGTGAACATCTAAATAATTCAGAGAAGGCTTGGGAGAAGTGGTGTGAGAAGTGGTGAGCATAGTATATTGTCACTCTGTGATGGGGGTCAAGTTAGAGAGTCAATACCCTTTTTTGTGTACCAAAAAAGAAAAAAATCCCAAAGCAGTTGATTGTGCACTTATATCTTAAAATGAATTTAACAGCATCCACATACAGTATGTGTGCCTATAGCCATGGCACCATATATCTTTGGCAAAACAATTTGTTTTTGAAACATTCAGGGGACTTTACGAGGATTCCCAGATAGTTGCCTTGTTGCCTAGGCAAAAGTCACTATGTAGACCTCCCATGGTTTACTGTTTTGTTTTTTTTTGTATGATATTTGTAGTGTTTAAGGTTTTTTTGATAATGGATTCCTTCTTAGATTGTCCAGTTTTGCATAGTTACTTTGTTCTTATTTTGATTTTCTACTTGCCTAGTTTTAGATTTCGTTTTTAGTCGCCCTTCTTATCTATTGCTATTCTGTGTATTACAGCTTGGCTGTTTTTATAACTTGAATTTTGGATTAACATTGACATCATTCCTCTTTCTCTGATGATTCTCACAGATGTGCACAAGAAATTCGGTGCATGCCATCAGCCATTCTTTAAAGAAAGGCATTCTACATTATAGTCTTTCTGAATGTGCTTAATCTGTTTTTGCATATATTTTTAATTGTATTTTTATATAATTTAATTGTATGTTTTAATATATTTTTTCTTACTTCACATTGCCTTTTTGTATTTGGTTTTCACTCATGGGTGTCCCTATTTTGTGCATTTTATTTCAGCAGTAATCTTGTTGCTACTGTGGGAGTGCCCAGATGTCATCAAGTTGCCACCACTTAAGAAGATGATGAGTTATCCAAAGCATCCAAAAACAACTACTGTAAGTCAGGACTATGGGCATTTTTTGAGCTTTGTTTTTTATGTTGTCATTTGTTACTTTGACCTTGCCCAACATGGTGGTAACCTCTGACGAACCCCAGAATCAACTGGGAAAAATGCAGAGGTCCTGCCTCATCTCTGCACAGCACTCACAGTACCAGTGTACAGGCCGACCATGATATCCAGCAACCTCAAGGGGATCCCACGAACCCTCAGGATGTCTCATAGGGCAACTCGATCAACCGAGTCAAACACTTTGTGAAAATCGATAAAGGCTGCAAAGAAACTCTGCCGATATTCACGTTTGCACTCCATGAGAACCCTCAGTGCCAGGATGCGGTCGATGGAAGACTTCTTAGGCGTAAAACCAGAGTGTTCGGGTCGCTGGTAGGTGAACAAGTGATCACGGATTTTATTGAGGACAACCCTAGCAAGGACCTTACCCAGCACCGAGAGTAGTGTGATCCCCCTGTAGTTGCTGCAATCCAGGCAATCACCCTTCCCTTTCCAGATAGGCATGACAAGTCCTGTTTTCCATTCATTTGGGATGATGCCAGTTTCCCAAATGGAAGCAAAGATTGCTTGCAATGCCAGGAGGACAGCCTTACCACCAGCCTGGAGAAGTTCATCCCGGATACCACAGAGCATTACAGTAACAGTATTACTCAAATGAAATAAATTGTAAATTATATAGTCATTGAATTTTTCATTTTCGCTGTAATTTATTTTTATGATTAATGAAAATGTTTTTTTGTAAATATACTAATCATAATCTTTACTGCTAGTGTTTTGAGTTAGCCCAAGATAATAACATATCCCATAAAATCAACAGCTGAAGTTTTACACAGAAATTTTGACTTTATCTTCTCTATTAGGATCGCAGGAATCGTGGGAAAGAGGGGTCCTTTCATCGGATTGACTGGCCCAGCACTGTTTCAGCCGTGGAATGGCCAAATGGGGGAGGCAGCTTGATGGATGAGGTCTCCAGGACTCGAAACATATCCAAATCTTATTATGTGATATCATCTACTGTTAAATTTTACTCCATACTTCTAAAATTTTTATTTTTATACTGTATTGAGGATTTGTTCTGTTCTGTGTATTGTATTGTATTGTATTGACCCCCTTCTTTTGACACCCACTGCACGCCCAACCTACCTGGAAAGGGGTCTCTCTTTGAACTGCCTTCCCAAGGTTTCTTCCATTTTTTCCCTACAAGGTTTTTTTTTGGGAGTTTTTCCTTGTCTTCATAGAGAGTCAAGGCTGGGGGGCTGTCAAGTTAAAGCCCATTGCGGCACTTCCTGTGTGATTTTGGGCTATGCAAAAATAAATTGTATTTTATTGTATTAATCCACCAATCCCCCTGTAAGCTACAATGTTACCTGTGCTTATAAAGTCTGTTCTTTCACCTTAAGGGTATGAGGGGTTTAGGGCTGACGGAAATTCTGGGCCTACACAAAGCAGCAGCCCATGGCTGCCTTAAGGCTTCTTAAGTTACTTCTATAACCCAATCATGCATTTTCTTTCCTGCACTTGAGCAAGGTCAGTTTAAGACCCCCTTGGTCACCAGGGTGTCAAAACTCAAAAGTCCACCCCACTACTCCCACAAGGCACACTCATATACTCAGATATTATGTCAATAAAAAATCAGATACAAGTATTGAGTTAGAAAAAAAAACTCCAAAACTTTATATTTGGTCACCTTATGTTCACTTGTGTATTACAATGAATGTAACAATGTAACTGGTGAGTACAACATTACATCTGTGGGAAATCAATTTTATTCTGATAGGACAGCTAACCAACATCAATTAAATATTTGTCAAAGGGTTATGCCAATATATGAAAAAAGGTGATATGAAACTGAGACTTTTGGGTACACATATTAGCACTAAGTAAAATTAAAGACCATAGAGAGGAATTCCTTTGTCCAGGTTTGGCATTGTTTGTTGTGTCTTATCCCCTGCAGTGGCCTAGTTGTCCTCCACATTGCTGTTCATGGCAATGTCGCTGCTATCAGACTACATACTGTATTTTGGCTTCAAGCAGGCCATTCATGGCTATCTGTAGGCTCAGGCTCATTAGTCTCAACTGCGGTATTTACAGCATGTTGAAATCAACATTTAGTTTTTCAGTTAAACAGCATCTCTTGCATCTCTCGCTTTTATTTGTCCCTTCACATCACCACTAAGGTCTCTCTTTGAATGAGCATTCATTTTGTATTTTTCTTCTTTACACCATGGTAACACATCAATTGTACAATTTCATATAAGTGACCTATTAGACACCTACTCAGAACATGCCATACCACTCATCTTTTTATTTAAAAGATTTTTATTTAGGTCTGAAATGGGGAAGGGGATTTTTCCTGTCATTGGGCATTTTTTTCTCACATTTGCAAGGCCCCTTTTGTCAGCAGGGCCCCAGAGTGTGCACCCAAGTCATCCTGGTTGTAGATCCAGCCATGAGCAGAAGTCTATTATTATAAAGTTAGAAAGAAGTACTCACTTACAGTGAAGTAGGGCAGCTGAAAAAGTAAAAAGCTTAAAGTTACATAAATGTTAAGTTATCTAATGAGACAGGATGAGTGTCTCTACAGCCATCAGTGGTAATTTACAAAATATGGGAGCCTCAAAGAGGCATTTTGGCTACTGTGATGAACGGTCGGGTCCCATGCCCGGCCGGGACGCCCCTGCTGCTTATGTTCCGGGGGAGCAACCATGGGCAGCCCAATACCTCCCCTGGGTCGCTTGGTGGCAGCCTCCCTGGCCGACGGTGATTCTCCAACCTCCTGCAGGGCTCCATGGGAGATGGAGTCCTCCACAGCCTGGTTGGGGCCCAGGGTGGCCGCTAGAGGGGGCTGTCTGGTTTCATCAGCCCGGCTGGACGAATCTTCAGCCCCACCCAGAAGTGCAATTAGGACCAGGTGGTCAAGCACCTGGAACGCTTCTGGGTGGGCTATAAAAAGGGCCAGCCACCACCACTCGAGGAGCCAGAGTCAGGAGGAGGAGGACTAAGCTTCAGGAGGAGTGGTGGTAAAAGGGAGAAAGGATTGTTGGTGTGTTGTAATAGTGCTTATGGACTGTGTATTGTCTGTGGGTCAAGGGGAAGACATGTGCCCACGGGTGAAGAAAATAAAAAGTCTCTATTGGTTTTATACGTGCCTCTGTGTCCATCTATATAGCACCTTTGTTACACTACATACATTAAGCTCTTCTGTGGGGTTGCTGTAAGTACTGCATAAGTCACTGCCCCATGATAGGAATATCACCCTGGGTAAGAAGGGTCATTAGAGGAGATCCACTTGGGTTGCATGTGGAATAAATAGAGGGGAAGAAGCTAAGACTGTTCAAGCCATAGGGTAAAACTGTTAATCCTGGAATAAGATCCTGGTATCAGCTTTAGAGCAGATGGACATAAAATGCCTTCTGTAGGGGTTTGGCATATAAAAGTGTGAACATAGAGCCTGAGTAATTGAAATATAACCATCAAATGTTTGAAAATAATGAAAGTCAGGAAAACTAAGGCAGAAAGACAAACTACCAGTATCGGCAAATAAAACTACACTTTTTAAACCACTGTAATATGCAGCAAAGTACATTTTGAGTGAGTAAATCAGGGGTGCAAGCAGTTTAAGAACAATGTCAAAACAAGTTAAATAATCTAAGAAAGGAGGAAATGGTTCACATACTTCTGATAAGAAAAAGTTATCATATGCTGTGGGTACTTGAGTAGAGATTAATAGTGTTTCTTTGTCCTACTTAAAATAATATACAGAAGAGATGGCCAAGTTTTTTTCTTTCCAGAGTCAATGATTTTTATTTACGATTCATGCCTAATAAAAATCAATGCACCAAAGGTTTTGATAGCAGCTGAAAAAAGGCAGTAACCTAATAATGCTTATTAGAGTACATCCTGTGATTTAAGGCGCATCTTTGTAACATGGCCTCATCAGTATTCTGGTGATGCAGAAGATCGATTTAACATGTGTAGCAGTTTGAAGAACTGGTAATGTACATGCAACATGAAAAAAGGTATAGACAGGGTAGCCTTTACAAGTCACAAAGAAAGTAAAACAATGAAAATAAAGGAAAGCACAGAAAGACACCCTTTACTTGTAGAAAAGAATATTCTTAAAGTTGATGATGACAGTGTCTCATATGTGGGTCTTCCTGGTTTTGACTTAAGTTGTGTCCTTGATCTATGAATAAGTTTCGGACACCTGCACAGGGTATGAAGTAATGATGTCAGTTTCGGTCAAGTGATGGATATTAGGTAATGATGGGAAGAACTAGAAGGAGGACAGTATTTTGCATAAGTGATAAGAATTGTAATAAATGTAAGCTTGCTGAATTTGCTAATTGCTCATCTCACTTGATTTGAGTCCGTGTAGGCATCACGCAATAAATCTTGATTCTGCTGCCTTCCTGAGACTCCATGTGCCTTCTTTGAGTAGCGTGTTTTTGCCATAATAGACTTCCTGGGGAATATTAATCAAAAGTTACAACTCTGAAAGTGGCACATTGTCCAAAGTTCTCATCTCCAAGTACACATCCAAAAAATCAATGGCTGTTTGGCATACACCTGTTATGCGAGCAAGTGCTTGAGCCCCCACATACACCTGCTATATGAGAGTAGGGTCAATACAAGGATGCTTGAACCCCCATTATCATCCTTGCATGTGTTTATATACACAATACACACTAGGACAAATAACAACACTGGAAAACGTTTAAGTGAGACATCTTAAATGTACACAGGGAACTCCAGTTTCTGTATTACATCTTGCATGAATAAGGGGTCTGAGTTGCCTCGAAAGCTTGTATATTGTAATCTTTTTAGTTTACCAATAAAAGGTGTCATTTTGGTTGACTTCTCACTATTTTCAATGAACAATAGAAAATTAACAAATCTGAAGGGAATTGAGTGGTGATGCACTAAGGATAGTCTCAGTCTCATAGTTCTAGTCCATATTGCAACCTTGAATTCCATGTGTAAAGTCATCTTTTGCATGCAGGTATTTGGAATCAAAGGTTAAATAAGCTGTGGGTTGTTCCGTCTTTCTGTGGTGTCTGTATCAATGTCTGCATTCCCAGAAACATTTCATCTTGTCATTAAAAGAACTGTGTGGTTATTTCTGTGAATTGAATGGACCTTTACTGAATATATGCAGGCTTGCTTAGTTAGTGATGTTTGTCCTGAATGTGACTGAAGACTGTGAAGGGTTACACAAAATAAAGAGGAGGACACCTAGACAGATAAGTCAGGTGGTGTTACCATTTGCATTTTTCCCATCTCAATAAAAAAGCAATAAACAAAAAAACTGATTTCTGTGCTTTTTAATGAAATTAAAGGTAACGTGATTGTATAGTGCTGATAAAAGTATGCAACACCTTGAAGTTTTTACATTTTATTATTAAACTTCATTGAATTCGAGTGAATTTAGTTTGGCTATTTGGAAACAGTTCAACAGAAAAACACTCTTCATGTCAAAGTGAAAACACATCTCTGCAAAGTGGTCTAAATAATCACAGATATAAAACACAAAATAATCAATCGCATTAGTATTCACCCCATTAATATGACACACCTAAATCCTCAGTGGTGTAGCCAGTTGGTTTTAGAAGTCACAGCATTAGTTAAATGGAGATCACCATTTTGTTGTCGAGAAATTTCAATTGATTGTAGTATAAATTTACCTTATCTATAAGGTCCAGCTTGTGGCAAGACATTATTGTAGTCTACCCTACACAATAAAGACAAAAGAACGCTTCAGGCAACTCTGTGAAAAGGTGATGGACAAGCACAAGTCAGGGGATGGATACAAGAAAATATGCAGGTCACATAAAACTCCTTGAAGTCCAGTTATATCAATCATTAAGAAAGCGAAAGAGTATGGCACAACTATAAATCTGTCTGGAGCAGGGGTGGGCAAAGTCATTCCTGGAAGGCCGCAGTGGCTGCAGGTTTTTGTTCCAAACCAGTTGCTTAATAAGAAGCCCTTATTGCTCAAGTAACACTTCTGCTTCACTTTAGTTGTCTCACCCGTTAAGATTTTGAACCCTTATTGCTTATTTTAGTCTTAAACAGCTGTATTCTCATTTTTTAAATGCTACTTATTAGAAATAAAATGCAAATGACAAAAGTAACCAGTATTTCTCCATTTAGATTATTTCCATTTACACCTGTGTGTATTTATCATGCACTATTTGATTCAATTTAATACTTGGAAGGAAAGGGGAAGGACTGAGAATTACTCATCTGTTTTAGAATTCAAATCATTTGGATGATATCCTTAGAAAGGAAAACAAAATCTAGGATATGAGAATGACCTGACATGGCACAGTTAAAGCACTAACAGGCCATGAAATTAAATTACTGTCAAGGATTGTTTTCTAATTAAGCATCTGGGTTGGAACAAAAAGTTGCAGCCCTCCAGGATTGACTTTACCCACCCCTGGTCTAGAGTATGCTGTCCACAAAAACTGAGTGATCATACATGACAAAGACTAGTGAAGGAGGCCACCAAGGGACCTGCGAGAACTCTGAAGAATTTACAAGTTAGAGCTGATGAGACTGTTGAACACGTGCTTCACCAGTTGCAGCTTTATGGAAGAGTTGCAAAGAGAAAGCCACTGTTTTTAAAATAAAGCACAGAGAGCTTGCCGGAAGGCACAACAGAGATCATGAAGTGAGCTGGAAGAAGGTTTTGTGGTTTGATGAGTCCAAAATGAAGCGTTTTGGCCATTAGATTCCATGTTAAACACATGCATATTATCAAAAACAAACTGTCCCTACCGTGAAGCATGATGGTGACAGCATCATGTTGTGGGGATGCCTCTTTGATTAGGCCCCGGAAGGCTTTTGAAGGTATAGGGTAAAATAAATGCAGAAAAATACTTGTAAGTCCTGGAGTAAAACGTGATTCAATTAGCAAGAAACCTGCCCCTTGGGTGAAGATTTGTTTTCAAGCAATACAATGACCCCAAACATAAAGCAAAAGCTACACATGAATGGCTCAAAAACAGCAACGTTAATGTCCTGGAGTGGCCGAGTCTGAATCAAAATTTCAATCCAATTGATACTTTCTTGCTGGACTTTACAAATGCTGTTCACTCACAATTCCCATGCAGCCTGACAGAGCTTCAGCAGTTTTAGAAAGAAGAATAAGGAAGAATTGCAGTGTCCAGATGTGCAAAGCTGATAAAGACTTGTGTAGGCAAACTCAAGGCTGTCAAAGGTACATCTGCTAAATACTGACTTGATGGAGGTTCATACTGTACCTATGCCCTCAGTTATTTTGTGAATTGTCTATAATTAATGTAGAATATTTTGCAGAGATTTATTTTCACTTTAATGTTAAAGAGCCTTTTTCTGTTAATCAATCTCAAATTAGAGCCCCTGTGATTGAATGTTGTATAATAATAAAATGTGAAAAACTCCAAGGGGTTAATACTTTTATGTTTCATTGAATCTTGCAAGCTTGGTCTGCTTGAAACAGGTTTCAAAGATACAATAATGGACAGATTATCTGAAGAAATGAGAATATAATTACACCATGCTTCATTATGGGAATATTAATTTGTTATAGGATACTGTGCAGTTGACGGTGTAACACAATAGCACACTGCAGTTAGCCGTGCCTGATTATCATTGTCATTCTTTATCTGTGATTCAGAGGTATATTAGATTTTGCCATTCCTCTCATGTTTTAGGGGACTGTGTTAGGTTGGGCTGTTGACAAAGTTTTAGGATTGCCAACCATTTGTAAGGCTAGAGTGTGACAACCCCCTAAACATACTGTAGATGCTGGGGCAGTTCTCATGTTTGCACCTAAATTATTTCCCTTACCTTGCTCTGATAGAAATTATCCTTTAATTATTTTAGCCATAACTAAATTCACTGTTTACAAAGATAATATCAACCATTGCTTCTCAGCAAACTTTCTGCTGTAAAACAGCAATTTTAAGAAGATGGACTCTCGCTCTCTATTGACGTCCCCCATTTGAGAAAAAAATTGCACTGCTACTAAATTTAAATGAATAACCGACAAACCCAAAATGAAATTCAATGTTTTTATGTACATTCATTCTAAATTTTAAATACACTGCAAAGTTATGCAGTATTATAAGTTGCATTCAACAAAGAAACTGAAGGATTGTTACATTCACTCAACAAACCTTATTTGGGAAAATAGATGATAGACTTGATGTATTATTTAGTTGCTTGTTTTGTAATATGTATTGTAAGCCATTTACTGTATACAACCGGCAGTAGGGTAACAGGCAGATGGCAGAGTGGTGGCCCTTCAAGATGGAAGCCATCAGAGCCATTTGGCTCAGGTCTCATCCTACGGTAGGGTCTCACCTGAGTAAAGGGGAAATCATCCTGGTCCATCTTAGCTTTCTAGTGGTGTTTCTTAACTTGAGCTGAACCGAAGTGTCTGAGGATAAAGCTAAATAATATGATGTGCATTGTATTGATAAAAAATGTTATCTTTGTCTTCCCAAACAATGAGGGGCCTCACAATATGAAATGGCCTGGGCCTCATGTGAAAGCTTTCTTTTTAAACATGTTGTTGTTATGAGAGGTGTACAGTACTGTACATTCAGTGGTAATAAAAATACACTATTTGCTCAATTTTACTCTACATGCTAGAAGAAAATGGCTCCTCCACTTGATCCATATAACCATCAATCACTATAAAAAGCTCTAATTTATGCCTCCCATGATGAATTCAGATGATAAAGCGGTGACTGCTGCACTTAATTAAGAAAATATTTGAGAGGTCAGCTAGCCAGCTTTAATATTTTTAGAAGAACCTAATTTGAATTTTGCAAGCACATTTTCAAGCTTCAGTTATTAACCTTCTCTGAATATGCAGGCCTATCCCATATGAACTGTGCCAGAGGCAGGCATCAAAATGCATCACCTGCATGCATTTACTAGATTTTCTAGCCTCCCTCAGAGTTTTTTTTATCATGAAAGAATATTCTTATTGGTCAAAAACAGGCCACTGGGGGCAGCAGGATTTTGCTTTAGTGTATTATTGTGGAGCGTTCAGTTCTCCCTTGTGTTTTCCTTCCTTTTGTGCTTTTTTTTATAAGATACAATTGTTTTTGGTATTTATAGCTTTCTTAATATCAATTAAAGTGTGAAGAGAGACCATGAGGTCTCCATTTCTACATTGCCTAAAGATGATCGATTGGCCAAATATATACATGTTTTTGTGTAGGAGTACTGTGTATTTGTATGCTTTTCATGGTGTCCTTACTGCAATCCTGTGATCTTAAAGTGGATTGTGCATGTTCAGAAAGTAGATATAATGTATATATCTTTATGTATCCCAAGTGAGCATGTCTGTAGGGGGTGCTCGTTTGTTAAGCTTGAAGACAAATGACAACTAGAAGGACCACAGTAACAAAAGAAAAGGGTTTTTATTAACAATACACTGAATAAAAAATACAGGGGAACAACAAGGAAATACAGAACAAGAAATAACAAACACCTCTGCCCTCTGTGCCAGGCCAAGCAGCAATAACCCCCAGCTACTTTTTTATGTGTTCTTCCTGCTCACTTACCAATACTCTGGCCATTTTCCTTTGTCACTATCTGCGCTTTCTATCTGTAAACTAACTGGACCAGAAGAATTAAGGCCTTTTAATTTTGTACACCAGAGTTATTGTGGGTATCGCACTTTAAGCACTTCCAGGACCTCAGCGAATACCAGTCTCTGGTGTAGTTTTCATAGAACTCCCACTGGTGGCACCAAGTTCCTCTGCATGTTACCTGCACTGCATAGAGGATAAGATCGGATGTCTTCTGCTTGTGAGGCTAAAACATATTTCCCCCTAATGGCTTTTGGTGGTCAAGAGAGGTACTGTTACCCAGATTAGTTTCACTATACAGTAATCCCTCCTCCATCGCGGGGGTTGCGTTCCAGAGCCACCCGCGAAATAAGAAAATCCGCGAAGTAGAAACCATATGTTTATATGGTTATTTTTATATTGTCATGCTTGGGTCACAGATTTGCGCAGAAACACAGGAGGTTGTAGAGAGACAGGAACGTTATTCAAACACTGCAAACAAACATTTGTCTCTTTTTTAAAAGTTTAAACTGTGCTCCATGACAAGACAGAGATGACAGTTCTGTCTCACAATTAAAAGAATGCAAACATATCTTCCTCTTCAAAGGAAACAGAGGAAAGCAAACAAATCAATAGGGCTGTTTGGCTTTTAAGTATGCGAAGCACCGCCGGTACAAAGCTGTTGAAGGCGGCAGCTCACACCTCCTCCGTCAGGGGCAGGGAGATTGAGAGAGAGAGAGACAGAGAAAAACAAAGTCAAAAATCAATACGTGCCCTTTGAGCTTTTAAGTATGCGAAGCACCGTGCAGCATGTCGCTTCACGAAGCAACGTGAAGATAATCTTTCAGCATTTTTAGACGAGCGTCCCTATCGTCTAGGTGTGCGAACAGCCCCCCTGCTCACACCCCCTACGTCAGGATCAGAGAAAGTCAGCGCAAGAGAGAGAGAGAGAAAGTAAGTTGGGTAGCTTCTCAGCCATCTGCCAATAGCGTCCCTTGTATGAAATCAACTGGGCAAACCAACTGAGGAAGCATGTACCAGAAATTAAAATACCCATTGTCCTCAGAAATCCGCGAACCAGCAAAAAATCCATGATATATATTTAAATATGCTTACATATAAAATCCGCGATAGAGTGAAGCTGCGAAAGGCGAAGCGCGATATAGCGAGAGATCACTGTACATATATATCTTGTCAAGCTTGAGTCGTAGAGTTATGCAGGAGACAGGGTTTCCAAGGAGGATTAACTTTATTTAACAGGCAGGAACAGACACAACAGTTTATTCAACAGGAGTTTATTCAACAGGCATTTATCTTCGGCACACAAGCGCACAGGTAACTAGCAATCGACATGCCTCAGCACCACCCTTCAGCTTAAAAGAACACAAAGTCTTCTTTGTCGAGCAGGTTCAAAGTCTTGGAAGCAGTGGTTGGGACAGACAGGGTTTGGAGGAGAGAGGACAGAATGATGAGCAATTGGCTGGCTGGGGCTCAGTCTTTTAAACGTTCCAAACATCGTGCAAGAAGCATGTTACACGGTAAGGGAGCAAAGCCACAGCTGATCCTGCAAAAGAGCTGGTAAAGAGTGTGTTTGTTTCCCATTGAAATACTGTTTAGGCGGGGGTTTTCAAAGGGCATCTGTGTTTCTATGTCATTGACTTACAGTTTAACAGAGAGCCAGCTTGCAGCTAAGAGAGCATCAGTGAACACAGCAAGCAGTGTTACATTGTAGGAATAGGAGGCAGAGGAGCCGCCGTCTTCAGCGACTGCCACCGCCACCAGGACGCCTATCAATATATATATATATATATATATATATATATATATATATATATATATATATATATATATATATATATATACTAGCAAAATACCCGCGCTTCGCAGCGGAGAAGTAGTATGTTAAAGAGGTTATGTAAACATATATATACATATACATATATATACATATCTACATATACACATATCTTTGGTTTCCTCCCACAGTCCAAAGACATGCAGGTTAGGTGTATTGGCGATTCTAAATTGTCTCTGGTGTGTGGGTGTGTGCGCCCTGCGGTGGGCTGGCACCTTGCCCGGGGTTTGTTTCCTGCCTTGTGCCCTGTGTTGGCAGGGATTGGCTCATGTATTTAGGATATAGCGGGTTGGATAATGGATGGATGGACATTTGTATGTATAGCCCCATTTGCCTGTTTTCATTTTTTTTCATTCTTCAGTAATATTTAAGCAAACTCGGAGCTTGTCAGTTCAAATCCTGGTACTGACACCACTGTGTGACCCTGAGGAAGTCACTTCACCTGCCTGTGCTGCAAAAAACAAAAGTAATGTAACAAATTGTACCTCAGATGTTGCAAGTTGCTGGAATAAAGGCATAAGTCAAATAGTTAAATATGTATTATACACATAGGAACTATTTATTTATTTTCAGTTAAGTCATCTGCAGCAAACCTTTATAAATGAGGGTTTCTCCTTTTTAGATAGTGCAAACTGTTTCTTCTTCATTGAGGTTTTCTCTTGGAGAGCTTTTTTCATTTCATTGAAAATTAAAGCAGCAGCTGCCAAAATATGTAGCTTTCTTATTAATTTTTCAACATTGTGTAAAATAACTTTATAAAGTAACATAAAAGGTTTAAATACTCGTTATCCTTTTACACTAAAATATTACTAAAGAGATACAAAAAAAGTAAAATGCATATGTTGTTTTTCTTTAAGGAGATTAAATATTACTGAAGAAAAAAAAAAAAACTTAAACAGCCAAATGGGGCTATGCATACGAACTTAAAAGGTTTAAATAAAACAGAAATATATACCTTTTATTTTTACTTCCTTAACTTGTGGAGGGTGTATCTTGTAGCAAAGCCCTAAGTTTTTTCATGAAAGCCCGTTTCAGTCAATAAGTCTTAAAAAGAGGTGTAAAGATATTGACAATAAGCTACGCAAACCCAAGACATGAAATCGTTTAAATCAAGGCGCGAGTCGAAAAACACCATCTGATACTATTAGTTAACGATTAACACATTTCTATATGTATTGTAAGCATACAATACAACTGATAATATGTTGCGCTTATTTATCTGGTGTACCGACATTTTTGCGCGTTTAACGGCTGAAATCTAACGTGGTTTGTGCCCTTCAGAATGAAAACAGTTAGCATTTACCTTTCTAATAAAAAGCGAGCTTTTAAGCCTGAGAAATCACTCCGTAAATGTACACGTTTAATTCTTGATCACTTCAAACAACTGAACTATCCAGAACATTTCAGGCATACATCCAGCATTCAAACTATGTATAAAAAGCACAACTGTTAAAGGAATTCAGCATTTCTTAATTGAAAATGTTCCTTTAATCGTCAACATGTCTCAATGAGTCGTTCTGGTGGTTTTACTTGACATTTTGATATTCTGGTTAATTGTGTTTGCAATTAAGATGTTCTTTCCTGATTTATACTTGTTTTCTCGTTAATATTTGTTTCGCTGGTGTTAGTGTTCTGATTAGAGGTTATTGGTCCTTTGATGTCTTGACGGTTTCTTCTTAGAACAGCTCCTATTACGCAATTCCGTCACATACTGGTCTATCGTTTCTCTGCTTTTCTGGAAACATGTAAAAAAACTTGTGCCGCTCAAACGTCACATTGCACTTTGGGTTGCAATACGTTTCGAATTTTTCAACTATTTTGTTCAATTTCATATTGTCTTCTTCAAACTGAAAATTGTTATACACCTCTAGCACCTCTTCACCAATTACATGTAGAAGCATAGACGCTTTCATTTTTTCACTTTTCCTATCTGCTTCAATCGCAGCAAGATACAACTCGAATCTCTGTTTAAATCTTTTCCAATTTTCAGCTACATTTCCCTTTAACTGGAGATTTGGTGGGGGCTGTAATCCTAACATATTTTTTTTCTCTTTTGCTAGAACGTCTTAGCGCTTTCTGATCACGTTTTCGGGTTACTAACAGACACGCGACTCGTTCAAAAGCTGAACTTCTTCTTCACATTCCTCTTCCAATCCGCCACTTCTGACACCATGTAGTGATCTTGTTAGGTTCGTAGTTTAATCAATACACAGGATTGAAAGATATAATAACTTTTTAATAGACAGACTTTAGAGACATTTACTGTACAAGTTACTAATCGTTCTTTAGTTCACGCCCATTCTCCTACTTGCATCGGCATTCACAGGCATTACTAATCATTCTGTAAGTATCCCTTAATAGACCTTACTAATCAACTATCATTACAAAATCCAACATGGTTTGTGCCCTTCAGAATGAAAACAGTTAGCATTTACCTTTTTAATAAAAGGCGAGCTTTTAAGCCTGAGAAATCACCCCGTAAATGCACACGTTTAATTGCACGTGTGTTAATATGCATGCTTACACAGTATTAAAAGACACTCAAAAATTAACGTCATTTACCTTTGTTCTCGCGTTTGATAAAAGGCGAGCTTTTAAGCCTGAGAAATCACCCCGTAAATGCACACGTTTAATTGCACATGTTTTAATATGTATGCTTACACAGTATTAAAAGACACTCAAAAATTTACCTTCGTTCCCGCGTTTGACTCGTGCTATAAATCTCTTCCTTGTTTTTAGTTCAAGTGATTACGTAGGAGGTGTGATGACGCGATATGTGACTCCGCCTCCTCCATTAGAGTATATGGACAAAAAACAGGTTCCAGTTATGACCATTACACGTAGAATTTCGAAATGAAACCTGCCTAACTTTTGTAAGTAAGCTGTAAGGAATGAGCCTGCCAAATTTCAGCCTTCCACCTACACGGGAAGTTGGAGAATTAGTGATGAGTCAGTCAGTCAGTCAATCAGTCAGTCAGTCAGTCAGTCAGTCAGTGAGGGCTTTGCCTTTTATTAATTAGTATAGATATATATATATCTATATATATATATATATATATATATATATATATATATATATATATATATATATATATATATATATATATATATATATACATTATTATGTATATAGTATATGAAGTAAACAAATATAGATTGCCCCAGATTATGAAGAAGTTCCTTTCCTGCTCACATTTGTAACCTGAGTCAAAACTTGTACCAAAAATCTCCATTAATGGAAATATTGCCAAAAATGCATAATGCTTTATTAGTTATTTCACAGAAAACCATTTCAAAATCATATTTAAAATGACAATGAAGCAGTATTACTGTACGTTAATTCACAAAATACAAATAATTTAACCTAAAGTGAACTACAGGTATATACAGTATGTTGTACTTATGTTTAAACATCTCACAGCTTTTAACACTGATACAGTACCTTATAGGAAAATAAATAATAATGGCACAAAAAGCTACCACTTACTAATGATTGATCCCATAGCATGGACTTGCTGTATGTGCTGTGGGATCTCTAAGGGTGTCACCTCCCCCTCCTAGCAGCTGAACTCCCTGAGATGATATGTCTGCAAAGTGTACACAGAAGGCAGGGAAATACAAACAGCAGGTTTTACCTCTCCTCAACTAAATACACAGATGCCACTCTAGGTCCCTAGCTGTGACAGAGCTTATTACACAGCTACACGTGCCACCTGTTACATTCAGTTATATGTGTCGTATTTGCTGAGAGATTGCTGGGTTTCACCTGCTCTTTCCAGAGGCAAATATTCTCTAAGACAATATGTCTCGGATGCATACTTAGGAGTCTGGCAATTACATGTTCTACTGCTCTAGCTGAACAGTCAGCTGCTAACTGAGTTGCTTATACCGTATGTGGTTTAATGTGTTTATTCATATTTAAATGGAACATATACATTTATGTTTCCCCTGCTTGTGTTGTACTGTAGGCAATCTGGTTTTCCTCAAACACTCCAAAGGTACAGTATGTACTTGTAGGTTAGGTTGACCAGTGACACTAAACTAGTGTAGTCTAGGTAAGTGTAGGTGTGTACATGTAGGTGCATATATTTCCCAGAATCTCTTATGTGAATGTGTTTGAATGGGCACCATTCAGTAATGCTGTGTCCAGGGTATGTTTCCTGTCTTGGAATAAGCAATACCAGTGCTCTGGTTTCATGTGAAGCAAGAAGGATTAAGCAGGTTCAAGAAACAGATGACTGGAAGAGTGGATACATTCAGATGCTGAGCAATCTCAGTGAAGCATATAAGAACAAACAGGAAGGACAGTTAGGTATTATTATGCATATAGTAGTTAACAGAATAGAACAGAAATGTGCACACAGCAATGAAATATCACCGAGTAATGATACTCCATCCATCCATTTTCCAACCCGCTGAATCCGAACACAGGGGTCTGCTGGAGCCAATCCCAGCCAACAAGGCAGGAACCAATCCCAGGCAGGGTGCCAACCCACCACAGGACACACACAAACACCAAGCACACACTAGGGCCAATTTAGAATTGCCAATCCACCTAACCAGCATGTTTTTGGACTGTGGGAGGAAACAGGAGCACCCGGAGGAAACCCATGCAGACACAGGGAGAACATGCAAACTCCACGCAGGGAGGACCCAGGAAGCAAACCCAGGTCCCCAGGTCTCCCAACTGCGAGGCAGCAGCGCTACCCACTGCGCCACCGTGCCGCCCATGAAAGCAGTTATTGTTTTTTGAAAATGTCATAACATTAATTCTTTAAATGTCATATATTAAATATTTGAAAATGTTACGATGGTTATAGTTAACAAGAAAAGATTGCATTAAATGCTATAATTAATTTTAAAACTACATAAAATGGCATGTGTGAAGTGTAAACACTAGTAAATTTTACCAACTCAATAGCATTTAAAAAAAAAAAAAGGACAGCAACATTTTTGTAATTCTGGGAACCACTATTGTTCTCAATTATTATTATATCAGTGGCATACTTATGTAAAATTGTGCTTTAATATATTAGTATTTAGACCTTCATGCTAGAATCTGGCAAGCTCAAGCTCCAGCCCCATATAACCTGTTTTGAATAACAACTGAAGATCTGACATTAGATATTTGGTGAGGCATCTGATTTATAGGTTTATTGATTACACGTGACTATTGCTTAATTGCCTTTAGATAATTACAATAGTACAACAGTCTCCCTAGGACAATTTGTAAAAGATTTATGAGGAGTGCATGTCACTGTAATTAATTATTGGTCACCATCACTGCATTTTAGTGGACTAGATAGGAAGTGGCATGAGTGGCTAAAAAGCAAACCTTCTTGTACACCACTTTTTATTGTTTATTTATTTAGAGTTATGTATTGTCCTAAATAAAGGTAGTGATATTAGAGAAGGGCTGGTGTTCAAGCAGTACTGAACCTGAAATATATAAATTTCATTGAATTTATTTGAATGTAACACATAATATTTAGTGTGCAATATAGCCAATATTAATTTATAAAAATTACTGATGCTGTTATTAAGAGAAAAATGTTTACAAACATGTTTTTTTTCTTATTCATCCAGGAATACAGAAAGCAAAGACCTAAATTGAAATGAATACATTTTAAGCCTTCTTAAACCAGTTTAGGGTTGAGGGACTCCACAGCCTATCATGACAACACTGAGTAAAGCAAACAAACCATCTCAATAGAGGTAGAGATGCAGCACTCACATCATTTCCTAAGTTCCAGTCTTTCAGACTTGTGCATTTGCTATCCTATTCGTGTGTTGCTAATCAGAAAAAAAACATGGTATTTTAAAACTTTGGAACATTTTTACATTCATCTCTTGTTTTTTACATGGAATAGGAAGATAAGATACTAGATAGTCAAACTTCTTCACTTGTCTGTCAGAAATATTCTCACACACCAGTTTTAAGCATAAGCGTGGGACATTTTTTTCAGAATTGAAGATGCAATAGATAGATAGATAGATAGATAGATAGATAGATAGATAGATAGATAGATAGATAGATAGATAGATAGATAGATAGATAGATAGATAGATAGATAGATAGATAGATAGATAGATAGATAGATAGATAGATAGGCATATCCACCTGAACTTTCTCCTTAACAGGGCTGACTGGATGGCATTGAAGGCACCGGAGAAAACAAAAAAAAAAAAACCCATAATCCTCACAAGTTCTGCCAGCTTTGTCCAGGTGAGAATAAGCTTTGTGGAGCAGATAGACAATTACATCCTTCACTCTAGTCTTTGTTCAATAGGTGGATCCAGGTGATCTACCACAAGAGGACTCTTATAGTCCATGATATGAGATGTAAGTGCCACTGGTCTGTAGTCATTAATTGAATAGGGGCCTGCCTTCTTTGTAACAGAAACAGTGAAGAATGTTTTCCACAGCAGTGGCACTTTCTGGAGTCATAGGGTCAAAGTGAACAGGTGACAGAAGACACCACAAAATTAATCAGCTCAGGCCATAAGAGCTTTTCCTATATGTAGAGCTTTTCCTATATGTAGCTTCCTCAGATGTCTCCTCACTTGGTCTTCAGTTACAGACTGAAGCCCATACTGATGAATGGAGGAAGACTCATTACTGGCCATTCCAGTTGACATGTTGCCTGAATGTTCACAAAAGCAACACTATAATTGTAAAGAAAAAGGTCATCACCCTTACATGTCAGTCTGACGATTATTGAAAAGGTGTGATTTATGTTTTTTTTTTTTTTTTCCAGTTCTTTTGCATTGGCAAAAAGAATCTCTCAATTAGATCTAGGATTATTGAAGATAAAACATTTTGAGTGCAGACTGGTAAGTGTCTGGTCACTAGGCACTAGGAAAAATCATGCTCAGCAACATTGCTGTGCTATTCAGGTTTGAAGTCTTCACCCCAGATTCCAATTCTAGAGACCTTAATAAGGCATTACTACAGAAAGAAGCATATTGTATTTACAATTAAGACAACTGTTTTCTCAGCAGGGTTAAATGAGACTAATAATTTGTCCCACTTTATGTTAAACCTATGGAAATTCATCATTGAAGGGGGAGAAACTTTTGAAAATGATGCATTTCTTTCTCTAGATCGTACATTTATGAGAGCAGCTTGTATAAAAGAGATATCCTGTTCAATGGTGCCATGCTTTTTGTAATCTTTTCAGAAATCCCACTGCTGCTTTGCTCTCAGTCCTATATACTGCAGACCTGCTTTTGAAAGCTGAAGCTTATTTATCCAAGTGAAAAAAAACATCTGTCAGCAAATACTTATTGTGAAAGCTATCAGGTTTTTTCTTTCCCCTCAGCTTCGTAATTTTATTCACATACTGTGCATATACTGCCCCAATGATATACTGCATCCATCAAAAGGTCAAGTAATGAACTAAGACTGAATTGGTAGATTATCATTATGTATAAAGCTATGATAATAAGCCTTCAGCTCCAAATATTTTTTTATTTTAAAATGCATACTTATCAGGAGCAGTCCCGGGGGATGAATGATTCATGTCAATGAGTTAGCTCCTGCAATGTTATTAATAAAGAAAAATAAAGCACGGAATCAAGTGGTGTTGGAAGAATAATTTTCCCTTATACTTCTGACAATTACATTAAGTTATTCATTTCCTAAACCTAATGAATTCCAGTGGAGGTCACTGGGAGTCAAAGCAAAAACATGGAACCATTAGTGGAAAGCATGGGTATGATCTGAATGGGAACCCAGTCAATTTTAAGGCATAACCACAAATACGCTGTCATAGCAAAATAACATGAACATTATGTAAACACAAGGGCTACATACAAAGTGGGATGATATGTGAATTCTTGAAATTCACTTTTCATTAAATTATTGCAATGCAATTCTATATCAATTATGCATGTTATCAAAAAATATATATTTTAAATTGCTTAGAGTACAGAAATCCATGCATTAGGTTAAGGGAAATGGCAGAGTATCCAAAGAAATATTGTCTACTAAAGCTACTCTTTAAGGCCAATGAATGTTACGAGATATTAATTAAAAAGAATTCCATCTGACTCTGTTTATGGCAATCTTTAGAAAATGCTGTTTCTTCAGATGCGGTGAAAGGATTATTTTTATAAAAGTGTTGTATGGCTGCCATAAATGCTGTAAACTTAAATATTAGTCAGGAACATTATATAGTACCAAACAAAAATACTCCCTAATTAAATGGTGCAGGCGTGTTTATGTGAAAATGTTTTAATAAAACTAGACAATTTTATAGCAGGAGAAAGTTAAATGTTCTATGTATTGATAATAATAAAAGGTAAAATATATTGTATGCATAAATATTCACCAAAGAACTCAACACTTGGACTTTACAAATTTTAGATTTGCTGACATTAAGGTTGGAAATAAATTACAAATCAATTGAACTGTAGCACTAATTATTATTATTATTATTATTACTAGGGGGTTCCCCCCTGCTCTGCCACTCACATTGTGAAGAGGGGGGCTGAACGCACCCCCAAGGAGACGCGGTCACTCCTCCGAAACCCCCTCTTAAACAGTGATACAATGGTAAACAAATAGTTTTTTTTTACCTCCTCTTTGCTCGATCAGCTGCTGGATTGCTGCTGTTTCTGCCGTGCCGCATGATCTCCATCTCGCGCGACGCTTCGAACATTTAAAGGCCTGTACAGCAGCTGTCCTACTCTTTGTCTTTTATTTCCGGCCCTGGGTGTGGTTAAATCTCTTGGCACAAAGTCTCGTCTTGCAGGATGTGAGTTCTTGATATTTTTTAGTTTATAATTTAAAAACGGAATAAGAATCTGAAAATCTAACAACATCACATTAAAGTTCAATAAATTCTGAAAAGAATGATACCACACATATACATGTAGGTTTTAAAATAAGCCCGATTTAAAACATGACAAAAAGTGTGACATAAAAACATCACCGTTGCACTTTTAGGTTTAGGATTTTATATATTGTCATAGGAGGCGGGGGGACAGACCCAGCCGGGACACCTGGAAGGAGCAGGAGGTAGTGTATACATCCCCTGGGCCATGAGGGGGCAACCGCCCTGGATGTTGAGGGGACCACAGAAAAGGAACAAGGAGGCTCAAGCCCATTGGGGCCCGTGGCCACTGCCAGGGGGCGCCCCGAGCCTCATGGAGCCCGGGAAACATTCACTTCCGCCACACCTGGGAAGATGGAGGAAGATCCTTCCAGGGATGACCGGAGTGCTTCCAGGTGCAAGGGCAGCACTTCTGCCACACCAGGAAGTGTTGCCGGAAGAGTGTCATCAGGCACCTGGAACACATCCGGGTGGGAATAAAAGGGGCCACCTCCCTACAGTCAGGGAGCTAGAGTCGGGAGTGAAGAGAGGAAAGGCAGCCCACGGACAGGGAGAGAAAGGCCCGTGTTAGGAGTGATTGGTGCTGGGAGCACTGTGTGCTGTGCGGGACTGTGTTTGAGCAATAAAGGTGTGTTTTTTGTGGTGTCTGTATGGTGGTGTTTGGACCCGGGTCTCACAATATATATAGAGTAGATTATTATTATTATTGTTGTTTTATTGAATATAAATGGACAAAGTGATTCATAAGCAGTAAAAACAACAATACAACCAATTAATTCAATAATAAAATGAAAATGTAAAATTTTAAACAAGTATACATATAAACATGTGCAGGAATTAATTAAAATTATGAGTAAAATCTTTTATTCACAATCATATTCTATTGAATACTTCTTTTTGGAACTTTATACGGTGTGTCTGAATTTTTGCTACTTTTAGAAAAGAGTAGTAAAATGGAATTCTGCATGGGGTATATGCATTAAAAATGACTGAATCAGAGTTGTCCTACGAATCAGACTTTTGGAAGCATATTCATTTTATATAAGAAAAAATAAATCAAATAGGTAGTGTGCCTGAGTAGTTCTATGAAGGAAAAATGCAGCAAGTACTTAGATGAGCAAAGCACGCTTCCAATACAAGGCAAGAGATGTTACTGCAATGACCATGACAGACTGAATTGAATCATAGTGTGGCGTGTACGTTTAAACAGCTCAGGCCAAATACCATTGTAATCTGTGTTTACAATGTTTAGCACTGCTCAATTTACCTTTTACAATTGAGAAAGATGTTATTCAAGCAGAACGGAACAACTGTTGACTTGTAACCCAGGATGGAAGATGAGAGAGCAGCATGCATTACTTTGATTTCTTATCCCTATTTGAGGACAAAAGAATGAAAGAGTGCATTTTCCGCTTTCTGCTTACACAAAGGCTTTCTAATTGAGGCCATTTGTGATTGTGTGTTTTATTACCTTCCCCCCCACTCCATTGTGGATAAACATGTAGAGAAAGGCCTTCCTTAAGCCCACATATTCTTTGTGAATTATTTAAATATAATATAAATAGATAAACCTAGAACTGGATATGTAACTAAGCTACTGACTTGTATTTTTTAACAATTTCCCTTAAAATGATGCATTTGCTTTTTATGTAAATATTGTTACTTACAAGGTCTTATTCATTGCAGTTCAAGTTCTGACTTCTGATTGGTCTGGTTTAAGCTTTTTAAAAATTTCACTTTTTCAATAATGGGTTTGCAGACTATTAATATCCAAAATATAAAGCATAGGTAATAAAATAACTGTGATTCCTGCTGGAATCCTTCAAATTTTTGAGTACAACTATCACAGATACTGTCCGTCAGAATGTTAACACCACTTCCATCATTACATCACTTAAAAGCAGATGTACTTTTTATGACAACTAAAGAAATTAGATATTTCCCAGCCCATCCTAGTACAATTCTACAAAGCCATAAATGAAAGTGTGATGACATTCTTCATTGTTGTCTGAGTTGGTTCAGCAATGGTCCACTCCAAAAATAAATTACAGTGTGTTGTGAGGTCTGCTGGGAAAATAATTGGCTGTGCTCTTACATTTGTTGCAGACCTGTATGCATCTAGTGTCACTAACCATATCAAAAGGATCAGCACAGAACTCTTCTCACCCAGGTCTTCACTTATTCCAAAATTCTTTTCCAGATCCTCACAGACCAGTATTTTTGTCCACCCACCTCACTTATTTGTGTGTTCTTTCATAAATGAAGATTTGAGTGTGCATGCACATGTTGGGGTGTGCATGTGCATACACACTACACATACAAATACACTTTCATTTGTACATCTCCTGTAAAATTGTATTATTCTGCAAATGTTAATAATGTATGTTGTTTACCGTATTGTATGTTATTTATCTTATTTGTATGTGATGTTTTCTGTTATTAACAGCTCCAAAGGTACCAGGTTAAATTCCTGTACATTAAGTGCTGGCAAATAAAAAGTGATTCTGATTCTGACTGAATTGGGCACATGAGTACTAAAGTTGTTGGGTTCAAATCCCACTGCTGACACCATAAGCAAGTCACTTGACCTACCTGTGCTCCAACCAAAAGAAATGTAACCAATCGTATCATAAATGTTGTAAGTCGACTTGGATAAAGACGTCAGCCAAATAAGTACATGTAAATTAAATGCATAGGAGCAAACCCTGGTGGTCAGTGTGTTGCAGAGGAAAGTAACACACACACAATCACACTGGACCAATTTAGAATCAGCCATTAACCTAGCATTCATTTGTTGGGATGTGGGGGAAATAAACAAAGAACATAAACAAAACTATGTGGACATGGGAGAAAGTACAAACTTCACATACAGTCTGACACAAAGTCTGACAGGCCTGGATTTGAGTTATAAAAACTGTACATTTCATAAAACCCAGAAAGGAAAAGCAATGAACAAATCCTACACATGTTTGTATCTGACTATGCTATAAGCATTTAATGGAAGCTTGACATCATTGTTTATGATCCCTGCAGTTTTAAATTTACAATCCATTTACTTATTCTTCTTATAGGTTTATATGGAATTACCACTAAGGTGCCAGTGTCAGGTGCTGTCTTCGGGAGATGCCAGTCCATTACAGGGGTCACTCACACACTCTTAGTTACTCCAAGTACAGGTAGAATAATTACACTATTAACCACTAACCATTTCATCATTGTGCTATCCATCAAAAAAGATCATAACTAAATATTTTTCTGAATATCATTGAGTTTAGTGGAGATTTAGAAAAGATGTATAAGAAACAGCACACATAACTGTTTTTGCAGCCCTGTGGTTGAGGAGCTTTGATCTAAATTTACTTCAACTCCAATTAGTCTTAGATAATGCTCTTTCACATACAAGCGGTGTACACCATTACAAATTTAGTACAGTTAAAATAAAGCACAAAATGACATACTACAAAACAGAAGAGCATAATAGTAAATAAAAAAGCATTGTGCCATATATACAGTGCATCCGGAAAGTATTCACAGCGCATCACTTTTTCCTCATTTTGTTATGTTACAGCCGTATTCCAAAATGGATTAAATTCATTTTTTTCCTCAGAATTCTGCACACAACACCCCATAATGACAACGTGAAAAAAGTTTACTTGAGTTTTTTGCAAATTTATTAAAAATAAAAAAACTGAGATATCACAGCCTTTGCTCAATACTTTGTCGATGCACATTTGGCAGCCTCAAGTCTTTTTGAATATGATGCCACAAGCTTGGCACACCTATCCTTGGCCAGTTTCGCCCATTCCTCTTTGCAGCACCTCTCAAGCTCCATCAGGTTGGATGGGAAGCGCTGGTGCACAGCCATTTTAAGATCTCTCCAGAGATGTTCAATCGGATTCAAGTCTGGGCTCTGGCTGGGCCACTCAAAGACATTCACAGAGTTGTCCTGAAGCCACTCCTTTGATATCTTGGCTGTGTGCTTAGGGTCGTTGTCCTGCTGAAAGATGAACCGTCGCCCCAGTCTGAGGTCAAGAGCGATCTGGAGCAGGTTTTCATCCAGGATATCTCTGTACATTGCTGCAGTCATCTTTCCCTTTATCCTGACTAGTCTCCCAGTTTCTGCTGCTGAAAAACATCCCCACAGCATGATACTGCCACCACCATGCTTCACTGTAGGGATGGTACCAGGTTTCCTCCAAACGTGACGCCTGGCATTCACGCCAAAGAGTTCAATCTTTGTCTCATCAGACCAGAGAATTTTCTTTCTCATGGTCTGAGAGTCCTTCAGGTGCCTTTTGGCAAACTCCAGGTGGGCTGCCATGTGCCTTTTACTAAGGAGTGGCTTCAGTCTGGCCACTCTACCATACAGGCCTGATTGGTGGATTGCTGCAGAGATGGTTGTCCTTCTGGAAGGTTCTCCTCTCTCCACAGAGGACCTCTGGAGCTCTGAGAGAGTGACCATCGGGTTCTTGGTCACCTCCCTGATAAAGGCCCTTCTCCCCCGATCATTCATTTAGATGGCCGGCCAGCCCTAGGAAGAGTCCTGGTGGTTTCAAACTTCTTCCACTTACGAATGATGGAGGCCACTGTGCTCATTGGGACCTTCAAAGCAGCAGAAATTTTTCTGTAACCTTCCCCAGATTTGTGCCTCGAGACAATCCTGTCTTGGAGGTCTACAGACAATTTCTTTGACTTCATGCTTGGTTTGTGCTCTGACATGAACTATCAGCTGTGGGACCTTATATAGACAGGTGTGTGCCTTTCCAAATCATGTCCAACCAACTGAATTTACCACAGGTGGACTCCAATTAAGCTGCAGAAACATCTCAAGGATGATCAGGGGAAACAGGATGCACCTGAGCTCAATTTTGAGCTTCATGGCAAAGGCTATGAATACTTATGTACATGTGCTTTCTCAATTTTTTTATTTTTAATAAATTTGCAAAAATCTCAACTAAACTTTTTTCACATTGTCATTATGGGGTGTTGTGTGTAGAATTCTAAAGAAAAAAATGAATTTAATCTATTTTGGAATAAGGCTGTAACATAACAAAATGTGGAAAAAGTGATGCGCTGTGAATACTTTCTGGATGCACTGTACCTAGAAATATATAAATGTACTGTACACATCTTCCCAGCCTTTGTGTAATAACCTCTAATCATATATTTTATTGCAATTACTCCACATGCAATATGTACAAGTATACAATCTTCTGCCAATAGGAGTGTAAGCCTTTTAACAAAGAGTTAAAACTCTGAAAGAGGAAAGGAAAGACAAAAAACTCAAAAGGTTTCACTTCATGATTGTTTTGTAGTGCAACTCCCCCATGTATTTCAAAGTCGTAAGAACTTGCTGAACATAAAAAGTAATGGAACATAGACCATCTGTGAATCATATCAATAAACAGCTCAGCAGGATCAGAGTTCAGGTAAGGTATTCACCAAAGTGGCTTTGAAAAGAACTGTATGGCTTCTGATTTAACAAGTCTCTCAAGTCAAGTAAACACAAAATACATTATTGTAAATTTGTATACATTTCAAAAACAAGTCTGATAAAGTCAATAAATAGTTCACTTTTAAACCAGCAGAGAATATGATGTAATGCAGAACGGTAACATGGGAAAGTTTGTGTTTGCAACTAATAGTTTCACATTTTCATGAGTTTTAAGTAATTTACACATGTTTTTGATTTAATCTTTTTGTTCAGTTCAAAATAAAATCTTATCATGAAGGCAATAAAAGCTGTGGTTTCAAACACCCACAGGACTTTATAGGTGCCAGATGTAGATGGTGCCATACTGAACATAAAAAGTATATAGCTAACTTTCCTCATAAAAAAACAAAAGGAAGTAATACAACTAAAGTAATTTAGTCCAACTGCAGAACAATACATTTCACAAATTGATTAGACATCAGAAAGTCTGAAATGGGCCACTTATTTGTGGGTTTTATGTTAAAAATGTTAGCCAAGAGCATATGCATCAAATCATTACATTTAACTAAACCAAAATAGTGAGATTTATATTGTCTGTTAATTTTATGGTCATTGATGAAAGAATAAAAATTTGAGAAAAGAGGAAACACAATCGAAGCCATATACTGTATACTACTAAATGTGAAATTCTCTTCAACTTACATCCAGCAGCCATTCCACCTGAACTTCATAACGGGTAATCCATCTGATGCTAAGCATGTTTGGGTCAGGCCAGTACCTAGCTGGGAGACAATCTACGAAAAGCTTTGATTGCTGCTGGAAGAAGTGTTGGTGAGGCCGTCAGGAAGTACTTATCCTGTGGTCTGTGTCTGGATCTCAATGCCCCAGTGCAGTGACAGAGGCACTGTGCTGTAAAAAGGGTGACATCCTTCAGATGAGACCCAAAGAAGAGGTCCTGGCTCTCTAGGCATCATTCAAAAAAGAGTAGGGTGTAAAGCAATGTCCTCAGCAAATTTCCCAAAATGGCCTGATCAGTCTGGCCCCCTAATCATCTCCTGCCTCTTAATGGCTAACTACCTCTCTCACCCACCTAATATTTATATATAATACTCTACCGTGGCTGTTCGTTTGTCTGTACAGGATTTTAAATCACCTGTAGCTTGCAAACCGTTTGACCTATTGACCGGAAATTTGGTACACATATACTATGTACATCTACTATCTGCTCTCGAGGTGATGATTGACCTCCAAGGTTAGTCCTCTTTTTATTTTTATTTTATTGTAGAATCAACTCATAGGAGCGGCCAGCAGGGCGACCATGTGGCACATGCGTATGGGCGTCATTCTCATTCCCTACCACCTTTGCCATCACTTCCCTTACTTCTTCATATCTTAAATCATTCTTGAGGCAGATTGAATACTTTAGTGCCAGCTTAAGTGAAAAATTAATGAAAATGTACTAAGTAATTGCAACACAAACACTGACTTAATCAGTTTTAACGTGAAAAGATGCCGACGAAAGAAGAGAAGAAGCAGGTCGCTAGAGTGGAGAAAAGAAGAGCTGCTCAGGAAGCAGCAAGGGCATCAACCTCTGAGCAAACAAATGCTAAACTTACAGAGAAAGAGTATGAAAACTATGAATACTCAAGTCAAGTGTATTCACTGCACGTTATCGTGCCGTTACTGGTAGCTAATATGTGCTCTGCATACTGGCACAAAACTGGCTGCCAATGCTACACATTGGTGGTGGTTGAAGTGGCCCCCCAATGTCTATGTAAAGTGCTTTAAGTTAGTTAGAAAAGTGCTATACTGTATAAATGTAATTAATTATTATTGTGATGATTATTATTATTACTAATTCTATTATCTACTGTCTGGTGTTGTAAGCAACAAATCTACAATTTAAAAAGTATGTCATTGCTCACATAGCTCCGAATTCTTACACATACTTTGCTAAGTCTCTCCCATTTTTCTCTCTGTCTTTCTCTCTTCATCATAAGTGTCTCTCTTCTAGCTTTTGGCCCATCTTTATTTAAAACAACAAAGCCTTTCATTGTGATCTCTGGTCCATTTATGTATTTCTTTTAAGTCCTGCTGAATGCTGTATCATGGAGCCTGCATTATGTTTCATGAAAACTAGGACTTACTACAAGAAGGCAGCACAGCAAATAAATCCTTTCAATAAAAGAAAAAAATACTGTAATAATAAAAATGTTATGGATAAAAATGTTATGGATGTTCAGTTCTTGCAGTTTTACAGACACAACTCTTCAAACAGGAAAAAAGCAATCCCATAATCCTTTTACCATTCTTTCTTCCATCCAACCATCCATTATCCAACCCGATATATCCTAACTACAGGGTCACGGGGGTCTGCTGAAGCCAATCCCAGCTAACACAGGGCGCAAGGCAGGAAACAAACCCCGGGCAGGGCGCCAGTCCACCGCAGACCATTCTTTCTTTATAAACCAAAAATTTATAATGAGAGCAGAAGTTCACATTCAGATAACCTGGTGGATCTTGAACAAAGGTGAGTTTATATAATCATCTGGAAAAGGCAATGTTGGTTTATCAAACATTAAATATGTGGCCAATCTCATAAACTATCACTAAGTACTTGGAGCTTTTGTGATAAATAATCTGAACATACATTAACCTTGATTTTGCATTGCTTTTTATAACAGGCCATATATATTATGAGCAGGGGGGGCTGATCACACCCCTAGAGGATACGGATGCTCCTCTAAAAAACGCTGAAAGACTACTTTCACATTGCTCCCTTACTTGCTGGGCTTACTTGTGGCTGCTTTCTTGTGCAATATGCTTCCCACGCGGTACAGTGATCCCTCGCTATATCGCGCTTTGTCTTTCGCGGCTTCACTCCATCGCGGATTTTAAATGTAAGCATATGTGAATATATATTGCAGATTTTTCACTGCTTCGCGGATGTCTGCGGTCTACAGTACGTGTGCTTCCTCAGTTGATTTGCCCATTTGAATTCAAACAAGGGACGCATTTGAATTTGAGCATGTGGCGACTTTGATGAGATGGGACAAACGAAACTGGGCTTTTATTGTCATCACTTTTTTGTCTGGGGATGCCTTACTTGCTGCACATTCCATAAGGAAATTGCTCTGGGAGTTGTTGTGTGGCAGGCGCCCGCAAGGCATCTTGGATGTTGTACGAGAAGAATGGACAGGAATTGGGACAACAGCTCACAGGCCGAGCTTTGCAGATCGGGTAATTTTGTTGCAAGATAGAATTTCTAAACTTTCTTCTATTGCTGTGGAACATCAGTGACATGAGCAGGAAACCCAGAAACGTCTTTACGATAGACACTGTTAGCTCCGTGAATTCAAACCTGGTGATTGTGTTTTGGTTTTGATTCCATCTGACCCGCACAAATTCCTAGCGAAATGGCAGGGCCCTGCCATTATTGAGGAGTGTATGGGGCGAGTGAATTAGAAGGTTAGAATACTGGGCCGGCGCAAACCATTCTGATTTTACATGTTAATCTCTTGAAGGAGTGGCATGATCCACAGGGGGCTTACACTTCCTTGGCTGCTGTCTCTCAGACCAATGTTGCCATTGGAGACGATTTGACTGACTCGCAAAAGACAGAGTTGTTATCTTTGATTGAACAGAACACTGATGTTTTTTCAGACTTGCCAGGCGTGACTAACCTTGTAGAACATAAAATCACTACTGAACTCGGTGTTAGGGTGCAGATGCGCCCATATTGGATTCCAGAAGCACGACGGAATATTGTGCACGAGGAAGTCAAAAAGATGCTGGCACTGGGTGTAATTCGTGAAAGTAAAAGTTACTGGTGCAGTCTGGTCGTATTAGTCCCAATACAAGACGGTACAGTTCCCTTCTGTATCGATTTCAGGCACTTGAATAAAGTCTCTAAATTTGATGCTTATCCAATGCCCCTTGTTAATGAGCTGTTGGAAAAACTGGGTCAGGTGGCCTATATCTCCACGCTAAATCTCACGAAAGGTTACTGGCAGGTGCCTCTTGAGGCTGGCAGTTATGAGAAATCAGTATTTGCAACTCCTGACAGACTTTATGAATTTACTAGACTCCCGTTTGGTCTTCATGGCGCGCCTCTAACTTTCCAGCATATGATGGATCAGCTAACCCTAAGAAGTGTAAATTGGGTATGTCTGAGACTCATTATCTGGGCTATTCCATGGGCAGGGGTTTACTAAGGCCACAATTTAGAAAAGTGGAAGAGATGTTTGCTTACTCACGTCCAAAGACGCAGAAACAAGTATGTGCGTTTCTGGGGCTTGCCGGTTATTACAGAAGATTCATCTCTGACTTTGCAGATAGGGCTGCTCCTCTTTCAGATCTTACTAGAGGCAGGAAAAACCACCCTGCTTTATGGACAGAAGTTTGTGAACATTCCTTTTGTGATTTGAAAACTGCTTTGTCTTCTTATCTGGTTTTGCGGAATCCCGACTTCTCTAAGGATTTTGTTCTACAGACGGACGCAAGTGCATTTGGTGTAGGCGCCGTCCTGTCCCAGGTTTTCAATGGGGAAGAGCACCCTATCACATTTTTGAGTAGAAAATTGCTTCCTAGGGAATGCAATTATTTGACTATTCAGAAAGAATGATTGGCTATTAAATGGGCTGTGGAAGTGCTTTGTTATTATTTATGGGGTCGAAATTTCACATTAGTGACTGATCACACACCACTTCAATGGTTATACCGTCAGAAAGATACAAACTCTCGTTTCATAAGATGGTTTTTGAGCTTGCAACTTTATAGTTTTACTGTCAGGCATTGACCCGGCTCTGAACATGTTAATGCTGATGTCCTGTCATTGTTTGGTTTGTTATACAAGTGGTTTCATGTGTGTACTCTATTAGTTTTGTGTGTGTATTGTTTGGAATTTATGTGTACTTACACTACATTTGTTTTAAGCACTTGATTTATTTGTGTACTATATCGATTTTGCAATGTATAGGTTTATACTTGCACTAATATTTTACATGACTTGTGTATTTATAGGTATGGTGATTGGTTTTGTGTGTATACTCTACTGGTTTTATGTACACAGGATAAATAGGTGCACCTCCTTGAAAATTAAGATATTTATTTCTCAGTGAACAACAGTGCAATTAGAAGAATTTTGACAAAAGCTTACTTTATTAAACATTAGCTATCCCCTGTGGCTCTGCCCGTGTAGTAGTGAAGCAGGTCAAACTTTAAAAATTAATAAAACAAATGAAAAAATGTAATAATTTGTATTGAGAAGAATTTATGTTGATAGCTTTCGTATCCAAGGGCCTCTTGAAATACAATATTTTTGGTTTTGCTATCAGAGGTGAGAATGTAGCTGTGCTCTCTTTGCCAAAAATGTAAAAAGTTGGCAAGGTATCTTTGGTCAAGCGGAAAGTAGGTACGCTCCAATGTCAAACGTTGCCACTGTATCTGATTGTGTTCAGCTCTGATGGGAGATTGTCCCCCACATGGGGAGTAGAGCATATGGCCATAATATCTCTGCCAATGAGCAGGTACCCTCTAAAACACATGTTGCTGTGATCTCTCTCTCAAAAACATCAAACGTTACTCTTTAACAATCTCTAAATGATAATGTCTGCTGGACAAACAAGTATTGCTAGCTAAGCGGAGGCAAGGTACGCTCCAACATGTGGTGAGACATAGAGCAACTCAAATGGAGGCTGGCGTGTGAGTGAGGATGGCCCCGCCCAGCTCCCTACTCCTGAGGTTTCATCTCCTCCTCCCCTCAGCCCGCAGCCTCTCTCTCGTATTTGCGCAAATAACTTGGTGCCGCAACCGAACTATGATACGTAGTGCGATGAGAGAAGTCACAAAATCAACTGGAATTTTCCAGCAAATTAGAAAAAAAACTTAAATCCATTTAGTAGGTTCTTTATATAAACTGTATAGAGAGATTTTTTTATTAACAACATAAAATCATGGTCACCAGCATTATCAGGATAAGAAAAGAATATTTCTTTCAAATGAGATGTTGCAAAAATGAATACACTCTACAAAAAATTCCACCAAATCTAACATTTTGTATGGCCTCTATGATATTTAATAACAGCACTAAGTCTTCTAGACATGGAATGAATAAGTTGGCAACATTCCACCATGTCTATTATTATCCAGTCTTGGAGAATGAGCTCTTTCAGAGCCTGAAGGCTGGATGGAGAATGATGCTCAACCTGTCCTTTCAGAACACCCCACAAGTGTCCTATTGGGTTGAAGTCGGGTGCCATGCTCGTCTACTGAATCACTTTCAACCTGTTCTTCCTCAGAAATACAGCAATGGCCTTGGAATAAGGTTTTGAGTCATTATTATGTTAAAAGAGTGCTCAGCGACCCAGGGGTGTTAGCATCTTCTCCTTCAGTACGTCTGTGAATTAAAGATGCCATCAATGAACTGAAATTCTCCAAAACCTGCAGCATTCATACAACTCTACAGAAGAATACTGCCATCACCATGCTTTAGTATGGTTACCATGCATTTTTTATTGAACTCCTTGACCCTTGCATTGCCATATAGTTTGGATGCCACCAAATCCAAAAAGATGTACCTTTGTCTATAGAGTTCCAATAGTTTTTACCATTGTCAATATCTGGCTGGCAAATGCTAAAAAGCGTTTTTTGTGTATGAGCTTTAGTAGTGGTTTTCTTCTTGGACGACACCCTTGGAGGGCACTCTTCTGCAGCATATTTCTGTTGTGTCATGGGAAACAGTCACCCCAGTTTGGCTTTCTACTGCTTTAGCTAACTGTAATGAAATTGTATGTCAACTCTTCTTATCACAAATGCTCATGTCAAGGTGTTAGCTTCTGTGGATAACCTAGATGTCTCAGAGACCTTGCCACAAGCCCATCCCTTTTCAGCTTCTAAAACACTACTGTATTCCTACTGATTACCAATGCTTTAATCATTTAACTGTAGCCTTGACCTTTTTGTGTAAAGAAATTATTGTCAGCATTGAATAGGAGGGGATTTTACTTGTTAAATACCTCCCTTAATTGTCAGTTATCTGGTGGTCACTTGTTAGATGATTGATTAGATTGATGTGTTGTTGAATTCCTGTTAAATAGCATTTTACCAAGTGTTACTCCTTGATGGTTAAGACCTTTATTGGGTTGTACTAGGTTTTGCACCATGGTCATAAATTATTTTGTTAATTAAATCAAATTTTGTTTTTTGTACTGACAAATCTCATTTGCAGCCAATAAACGGGATTTGCTGGACTGTTTTATGGGATAGTATCCATTACAAAGTAATAATTCTAAAGGTTTTACTCACATCTTCTACTGGTTTTATGTGTGTTGTCACAAGAATGAGTCAAAGACATCATGAAGGTTTGGGGCAGCCATCCATATATATAGGTTTAAATTAGAACAGAGATGTTCACAGATCCGAGTCCAAAACAGAACTGAGGGTATGGTAGCAAAGATGGTGTCTTTATTAGGCAGAACAGAAAGTGAAGTCATCGGCGCCAGAACTGGAAGTGATGTCATTGGAGGCACTGGAACCAAAAGTGATGTCATCATCGGCACCGGAACCGGAAGTGATGTCATCATCACGTACAATGTTATTTTTTACTTCATACTAAATTGGATTATAATTTAATTTTGAGTAGTGAATGGTGGAACAAACAAAACAATCCTACTGACTGTGCAGCCTTTGAAGAATGGGATAAGGAATGGCATAAGTATGTAACCAGAGCTTTTCTAAAAATGGAAAGCGGGCTTCATAATATAGAGCAAAAGTTGAGAACTTGCTCATAGGCTTTGTTTTTTATACAAATATTAATCATTATTGTAAATATTTTCCTTTCATCCAGCCATTCATCTTATTCAGAGTTGCCTGTACCCATAGTTTTTGGCACAAGGAAGAAATTCACCCATCACAGGGCCTACACATGCCAGAACACTCATACCTGATGAACTAAAAGTTCACAAATAACTGAACAAGCCTGTCTTTAGGTGTGGAATAAAAAATGTAGGACTTACATAACAGCCTAAATATACTTGAGGAAAACATGTAAAACACACATAGACAGTGAACCCAAACTCTTGTCTCCCATACTAAGCAGTGATATTAACCCTGTTTAATGCAGTTTCAGGTCGCAGTGTCTGGAGCATACCCCAACAGCATCAGGTGAATGAACATCACATAGGCCACCATTCTAAACAATGCCAAAACAAAAGCATTTAGTGATGATGTCACTAATATTAATTGTGTTCCATCATGATTGCCAGAAGAGACTCTACTGCATTAGGCCCTTGAGCAAGGCCCTTAACCTGCAATTGCTTCGTCTTGGGTATGACGTTAATCTGCATCCAGCCCTGCAAGTCGGGCCTTTAATTTACAGGGAAAACTTGGGGGTTGGTGTCAGGATTGGCACTCCAGTCACCATAAAAAACCTCACATTGTTCCAGTATGTGTCACCCACTTCACTCAGGTCCCAAGCCAGGTGGTTTGGCGTGTGGTGGCTGCGGCAATGCGCTATCAGCACATGCTCTCAAACTCCTCCTCCTCCTCATCCACACATCCATACATTCATTTCCTTCCCTGTGGGATCGTCATAGAATGTTACAAGAAATGTGCTGTCACAAGTCATGCCCTGTTAATAGTTAGGTTTATTGAAAACATAATTGTATAGATTCACCCATTTTCTTTGCTACTTATCCAGATTAAAATAATTGAGCATGTAACTGGGTAATTGGACATAACATGGGGGCCCAGTCTTGGATATGGTGCCACTCCAATGCTGAAAACTCTCCAAGGACCAAATAAGAGCTGCTAATCAATCTAACATGCACAAATTTGGGGTGTGAAAAGTACTTGGCTGGAAAATTTAAGTTCTCCACAGTCATATTTTTCTATAATTTAAATCCTGATTTACAAGCTGTGAGGCAACAGTGTTACCCACAGAATCACACTTTACTGAATACAATGTTTTAAAAAGCAAATAAGAGTGAACCACTTTGAAATCAGGCCGCCATTGATTGTCACCTCATTCTGATTAAATGCAATAAAAAGAAAGAAGACTCCACTCACAAAACAAAATTTAATATCATTGCATGTATAGGAACCACAGGACCAGAAATTGTACACAGTCAGAGATGTGTTATCTGCCCCTAACAGGAAATGCTACCGACAACGATTTAGAAGAGATTATGTATGGCACTTCCTCTACACACAATTGCATTGCTCCACCTCTGAGCACTTGGTGTGTCAAAAAAGGAATAGATTTTTGAAATGTGTTAAAGTTATCTTTCTCTACTCAAGTGGAATCTTGCCATTGAATTCTTTATAACCTACTATCTTAAGAGACAGTCAGCTTGTGTTAAGTTTTCATTGTAAGGAACATTAACAAAGGCTACCTCCAAGTATAGTGTCCTTCATTATATGAAGTTGAAGTTTTCTTTTTTAAATGCAATGAAATTTCATTTTCATTGTGTCTTATAATATTGTTAGCAGTAGAGTGTTGTACCGTGTTAGCCATAGATTGTTACGGGAGAAAGTAGGGTGAAATGACACCTTTTATTGGCTAACTAAATAGATTACAAATGCAAGCTTTCGTGGCAGCTAAGGCCCCTTGGCCTTAGCTGCCACGAAAGCTTGCATTTGTAATCTATTTAGTTAGCCAATAAAAGGTGTCATTTCACCCTACTTTCTCTTATAATATTGTTGTCAATAAACTATTTACCACCTAAGAAAAGTATTCTAGACATTGTAATATAGTGCAAAAGGAGCTGAACAAAATGAAACAAGAGCTACTGTATATGTAAACTCAAGTGTGACTGAAAGAATCACACTATAGCTCTTTCAAGAAAGGTAAACCTTTTTCATCATCCTTTTTTGTGCAAACTTAATTTCTAATTATTATTTTCTCTGTAATTGAGCACTTTTAATGCACAAATCAGCTATGTTGCTCTTTCTTAATTATTTCAAGGTCATTGGGTAAGGGTTGAATACAAAAGGAAACCAACAATTGCTTGCTGGTAATAATGAACATAGGAGTCCTCTGCAGCAGGCCAGCACAAGGCTTCACCATTAAAGTTTGGTATTTTTCATGTTGAAGCTGTTTCTTCACAATCATGGTGTATGTTAATTTTCCACATAAAACTGTGTTGTAATATGAAGTGTATTTTATAAATTTAAAAAAATACCTTGTCTGTTCTGGCAGACTACAATAGGACCTAAGGATACACACGTCCATAGGCAAACAAAAAAGTCCTAAAACTTAACAAATACATCCAGTTTAAAGCAAAGGCTTCAATTTTAGAAAACATGCCTCCTGCGTTTATGAGACATCCTTATGATAGCGAAAGGAAAGTAGAAATAATTATTTCATCACAGATTCTTATAACTAATTTTCTTGAGGTAAGAATACATTTTCTGTTTCCTTGTCTGCTCACAGCCTCCTTCGTAGATGGAGTTATGACAACTGAAAAGCCACGTAGAATTCTACATATTATTCTACCTGTGCTTCTACAATTCTTTTTCAGCGGTGGTTTTGTTTTGCCATATCTTATAATAATACACAGATGCTCACTCAAAAAATATAATGGTGAATTAGAGTTGATAACCTGTCCCGTGTGTGTGTGTGTTTGCCTGTGATGGATTGACGCCCCGTCGAGGGATTGTTTCTGCCTTGATCATGATACTTGCTGTCCCATGACCCTGCCCTGGATAAGTGGGTAAGGAAAATGGATGTTTTATTACCGTTGTTATTATTGTGCCCATAGTATAGAAAACTACATGAATAAATCTTCCAAGTATTTGCCCCAAGTTGACGCAGGGTCAGCATATCACTTACAAGTGTTACGATTCTTCCTTGGACCACTTTTGGGAGGTACTAACCACTGCATACTGGGAACACCCCACCAGACCTTTCGTTTTGGAGATGCTCTGACCCAGTCGTCTGGCTATCATTATTTGTCCCTTTTCAAAGTCGTTCAGATCCTTATGCTTGCACATTCCAACACATCACCTTTAAGAACTGACTGTTCACTTGCTACCTAATATATCCCACTCCCTAGTAGGTGCCTTTGTTTTTCCCTTCACCTGGTCAGTGGTTTTAATGTTGAGGCTGATGTTACAAAACATGTTTTAAGAAGATAAAAGAAAAGCAAAAAGCAAGACATTGTGTTCCTCCATGTGGATTCAGCCTCAGAGACAGTGTAACGAGCTCAGGGTCTGTACATCAGCTGGACATGCTCCTCAGGTGGCAGCAGACTGTCTGAGGCTATACAGCAGCTGATTAAAGGGCAGCAGGTTAAAGAGGTAGTAGACACAACACTTAACAGAGAACTTCGATCACATGCATCTCCCAGCTGCTGAAGCTTATCTCTGCCTGCGAGCCTCAAATTACATCCTGGACTTGGGTTGGCTGGCATAGAGCCAGGAGAATAGTGTGGCATATGGGTTGCCTTTTACCCCTAAGTGAGGTGGAGCTGGGCAACGTTCATGAAGGGACAAAGGGACAAGCAGCTGGGAGCACATGTTGCTGGTGAAAACCTGAGTGGCAGGTGGAAACAGTGCCAAAGATGCCAATGTTTTGTTTTAAGGCTGCTCACCAGCAATGGGTATTAAGAGGCTAATTTCATTCCTCTGTTTCTCACACCCCCAGGTTGCTACAATATTTTTCAGTCCATTGGGCTGACCTGTTAATCCTGGCTACAATACATTGTCTGATGTACTATATCTAGTTAAGTTCAGTGAGTACTGGATTTAAATTTGAGGTCACGGTTATGTACGATTAGGATTGATTGAAAAAAGCCTATTGGACTGGATTTAATTGGAGAAAATGTATTTTGCAGAGAACAAGGAACAGAGAAGGCATCAAACATGTGTGATTGATGCATATGAAGACTACAAAATCAAAACACTACCTACAAAGGTGAAAAATGAAATGAGAATCAGAACCAGACAAAAACCATATAATTATTTTTTTAAATATTTTGAATTGACACAAAAAAAATGTTTTATTGTTTAGATTTTTCTAAAGTGACAAGTGGCCATGTCATATATAAGTATATGTGTTTCATTTTGCATTTTTGGGTAAAATCTAAATGAAATTGCTTGTCTATATGTGAGTCTCATTTTGAGTATAAAACTACACTTGACACAATCAGTAATTTGTTAGAGAATGCTAGCAATGCTCCCAAAATATTTTTTTTCAAATTCTCTTTTTTGAACCCTACAGATAATAGTCTCTTTCCAAGCATTTTACAATAGACGATAAAGGGACACCTTTTCAATTTTTTATTTGCTGTATAAACTTTTGAATTTCCGTAAAGTAATGGTATAAGTAATTATCTGACATGAGTAATTTTCAACCTGTGAATTACCATAGAATGGATATTGAGCTCTCATGTGTAACTTCTGACCATTTTAGCAGGAATCACATGACATATATAAGGACAACTTGACCTTTTAAACGTGTCATGTCATTTTTTTTACTATAAAATATATTCTAGCTGTATGTAAAATACATTATAAAAACAATGGTTTCACATCATATCCTGAATGAAAAATCTTTATACAGATGTCATAAAGTTCCCCCCTTCTGACAAATAAACTACTATCTATATATACCAAATGTGATTAAGAGAAACTGGAAATTCATTTGTTTAAGAAAAGTGGTGCATGATTATTTGCTCTAGTAGTCTATATGATAGATAGATAGATAGATAGATAGATAGATAGATAGATAGATAGATAGATAGATAGATAGATAGATAGATAGATAGATAGATAGATAGATTATTTATCCCCAGAGGGAAATTAGGCTTTTTACAGGTATGTATGTACTGTATACTGTGTGTACAGTATATATAGGTACAATTAATTGTATGTAGTAAATAGTGGAATTCAATACATAGTATTTACCTTTAGAGTCACAATGGCCAAATAGGTCAAATACAAATTTCTATCACCACACACACAGGACCAAAAAATGAAGTATTTGTGTAAAGTATTCTACTGAGACACAAAACATTATTTACACAAGGTCTGCAAATGTTGTTAAAAAAGCTTACTGTTATTGTTTAGTACTTTTTATGATGTTAAGTGTCGCATGCTTATTTCACCAGCTTCTTCCAGATCTGAAGAGAATGATGTCATCTGAACTGTTCAGAATGTCCTTTACAAAAATGAAACATATTGCAATATACCCCAAGATATGTGTACATATCTTGCAGTATAATTTACATCATTTGTAGCTCAAATATATATTTTTAAGATTATATCTGAAAAATAATTAAGGATATTTTCCCTTAATATAGTGTGATAAATATATTAGTAAATACATTGTGTATAAGACATATGTGTTCAGATCTATGTTTCTGAAAGATCATTTATGGGTTTTGTTTTTGCCTGGAAAAATTTAACGCAGGATGTCCTATGAAGACAATTGATTTGTGTCAGCACATGTAGGATGTGATGCTTTCAACGCAAAAACATGTACTGTAAGCTTGATGTTTTTTGACATGTCAAGAAAATTTGCTGTTACAGTGTTATTGGTTTATTAAATGTGTTTCTCTTCAATATTAGCATCTAGAGGCTATAAATGGGTCCAGAATATTACAGTAACTGT